>NC_092695.1:639669-799669 GCF_964275005.1 Diadema setosum | reverse complement strand
TAATATAGGGATCAAACTAGGCCTATAAAAGCAAATGGTAGATGAAGTTACGGTTTTTAAAGTGGATATCAATTAATATACAAAATGATTAGAGCATCTTGTGACCATCCGCATAGAAAATTTGTGACATGAACATCATTGAGTTTGTTTCATGACAACGGCGTAAATCCATACTGAGGAGTGGGGGGGATGGTCACCATCACCACGATTACAAGCCCATAACCGACGGCGCGGCCTTTTTTTTTTTTTTTTTTTTTGGGTGGGGGGGGGGGGTGGGGGGTGGGGTGGGGGGAGAAGCTTTGTGCCCCCCCCCCCCACACACACACACACACTTTACAGGGATCGGATGCCCCACTCTTTAGCATGAAATATAAAGTGGGAGAAAAGTGGCAGCAACAACATAAAGTCTTTTTGTTCTTGTTGCTTTTTTTTTTTTGCTTGTCAGACGACTTTCGGCGGAAAATCAGACCTTAAAAGTATGAAAACATTTTTTTTTTTTTTTTTTTTTTGGGGGGGGGGAAATATCTGTGAGAGGGAGCGGAACGACCGAACGGGGGAAGGGTGTGTATGGGGGGGGGGGTATCCCTCTCCCACACGAGGAAGATTTTGCATTTTCAGACCTGAAATTCAGCGATCTGGTGCTCACTTGTGGTGAAAATTTTGTTTTCTTTTCTTTAAAAAAACAATAAGAAAATGAATATTCACAATATATTATTGAATGACAAAATCGTGGTATTTCAGCTCTTGCTGTACGACATCACTGTGAAGGCCTACTAAATAATGGGGCCTATCATCGGCGTAGACAGGATTTGATCTTAGGAGGAGCGGTTATGTGAGGGAACGAATCAAGCGAGGGAGGAGGGTATGGTAGGGGTTTCCCCCTCCTACGGTGAAATCTCTTTGCGTTGAAAATTTTGACATTTTTCAGTCCAAAAACTGCCGTTTGTAGCTATATTCTTCGCTTTGGAAATTAAGGGGGGCACACCAGGCGCAACTGCTGGCAATTACTGGCAGCAATATCAGGAGAATGGCATAGCGGGGCGAGCGAGCTTGAAAATTTTGACATTTTACAGTCCAAAGACTGCCGTTTGTGGCTGTATTTTTTCGCTTTGGAAATTATGGGGCACACCGGGCGCAACCGCCGGCAATCGGGCAGCAACATCAGAATGGCATAACGATTAAATGCGAGCGAGCGAAGCGAGTGAGCTTGAAAATTTTTATATTGTACAGTCCCACATGTCCTTTGTGGCTGTATTAGTATTTTTTCGCTTTGGAAATTAAGGGGGGGGGGCGCACCGGGCGAAAACTGCTGGCAATTACTGGCAGCAACATCAGGAGAATGGCATAATGATTAAATGCGAGCGAGCGAAGCGAATGAGCTTGAAAATTTTGACATTTCCAGTCCCAAAAACTGTCGTTTGTGGCTGTATTTTTTCGCTTTGGAAATTAAGGGGGCGCACCGGGCAAAAACTGTTGGCAATTACTGGCAGCAACATCAGGAGAATGGCATAATGATTAAATGCGAGCGAGCGAAGCGAGTGAGCTTCAAAATTTTGACATTTGACAGTCCAAAAACTGCCGTTTGTAGCTATATTTTCGCTTTGGAAATTAAGGGGGGGGGGGGCGCATCAGGCGCAACTGCTGGCAATTACTGGCAGCAACATCAGGAGACTGGCATAGCAGTTAAATGCGAGCGAGCGGGGCGAGCGAGCTTGAAAATTTTGACATTTTACAGTCCAAAGACTGCCGTTTGTGGCTGTATTTTTTCGCTTTGGAAATTATGGGGGCACACCGGGCGCAACCGCCGGCAATCGGGCAGCAACATCAGAATGGCATAACGATTAAATGCGAGCGAGCGAAGCGAGTGAGCTTGAAAATTTTGATATTTTACAGTCCCACATGTCCTTTGTGGTTGTATTAGCATTTTTTCGCTTTGGAAATTAAGGGGGGGGGGGGCGCACCGGGCGAAAACTGCTGGCAATTACTGGCAGCAACATCAGGAGAATGGCATAATGATTAAATGCGAGCGAGCGAAGCGAATGAGCTTGAAAATTTTGACATTTTCCAGTCCCAAAAACTGTCGTTTTTGGCTGTATTTTTTCGCTTTGGAAATTAAGGGGGCGCACCGGGCAAAAACTGTTGGCAATTACTGGCAGAAACATCAGGAGAATGGCATAATGATTAAATGCGAGCGAGCGAAGCGAGTGAGCTTCAAATTTTGACATTTGACAGTCCAAAAACTGCCGTTTGTAGCTATATTTTTCGCTTTGGAAATTAAGGGGGCGCACCGGGCGAAAACTGCTGGCAATTACTGACAGCAACATCAGGAGAATGGAATAATAATCTAAATGCGAGCGAGCTTCAAAAATTTGACATTTTACAGTCCCCAAACTGCCGTTTGTAGCTATATTTTTCGCTTTGGAAATTAAGGGGGCACACCGAGCGCAACTGCCGGCAATCGGGCAGCAACATCAGAATGGCATAACGATTAAATGCGAGCGAGCGAAGCGAGTGAGCTTGAAAATTTTGATATTTTACAGTCCCACATGTCCTTTGTGGCTGTATTAGTATTTTTTCGCTTTGGAAATTAAGGGGGGGGGGGGGCGCACCGGGCGAAAACTGCTGGCAATTACTGGCAGCAACATCAGGAGAATGGCATAATGATTAAATGCGAGCGAGCGAAGCGAATGAGCTTGAAAATTTTGACATTTTCCAGTTTTTTTTTTTTTTTTTTTTTTTTGGGGGGGGGGGGGGGGGATATCTGTGAGAGGGAGCGGAACGACCGAACGGGGGAAGGGTGTGTATGGGGGGGGGGGGGGGGTATCCCTCTCCCACACGAGGAAGATTTTGCATTTTCAGACCTGAAATTCAGCGATCTGGTGCTCACTTGTGGTGAAAATTTTGTTTTCTTTCTTTAAAAAAACAATAAGAAAATGAAATATTCACAATATATTATTGAATGACAAAATCGTGGTATTTCAGCTCTTGCGGTGCGACATCACTGTGAAGGCCTACTAAATAATGGGGCCTATCATCGGCGTAGACAGGATTTGATCTTAGGAGGAGCGGTTATGTGAGGGAACGAATCAAGCGAGGGAAGAGGGTATGGTAGGGGGTTTCCCCCTCCTACGGTGAAATCTCTTTGCGTTGAAAATTTTGACATTTTTCAGTCCAAAAACTGCCGTTTGTAGCTATATTCTTCGCTTTGGAAATTAAGGGGGGCACACCAGGCGCAACTGCTGGCAATTACTGGCAGCAATATCAGGAGAATGGCATAGCAGTTAAATGCGAGCGAGCGGGGCGAGCGAGCTTGAAAATTTTGACATTTTACAGTCCAAAGACTGCCGTTTGTGGCTGTATTTTTTCGCTTTGGAAATTATGGGGCCACACCGGGCGCAACCGCCGGCAATCGGGCAGCAACATCAGAATGGCATAACGATTAAATGCGAGCGAGCGAAGCGAGTGAGCTTGAAAATTTTGATATTTTACAGTCCCACATGTCCTTTGTGGCTGTATTAGTATTTTTTCGCTTTGGAAATTAAGGGGGGGGGGGGGCGCACCGGGCGAAAACTGCTGGCAATTACTGGCAGCAACATCAGGAGAATGGCATAATGATTAAATGCGAGCGAGCGAAGCGAATGAGCTTGAAAATTTTGACATTTTCCAGTCCCAAAAACTGTCGTTTGTGGCTGTATTTTTTCGCTTCGGAAATTAAGGGGGCGCACCGGGCAAAAACTGTTGGCAATTACTGGCAGCAACATCAGGAGAATGGCATAATGATTAAATGCGAGCGAGGGAAGCGAGTGAGCTTCAAAATTTTGACATTTGACAGTCCAAAAACTGCCGTTTGTAGCTATATTTTTCGCTTTGGAAATTAAGGGGGCGCACCGGGCGAAAACTGCTGGCAATTACTGGCAGCAACATCAGGAGAATGGAATAATAATTAAATGCGAGCGAGCGAAGCGAGCGAGCGAAGCGAGCGAGCTTCAAAAATTTGACATTTTACAGTCCCCAAACTGCCGTTTGTAGCTATATTCTTCGCTTTGAAAATTAAGGGGGGCGCACCTGCTCACAATCACTGGCAGCAACATCAGGAGAATGGCATAGCGATTAAATGCGAGCGAGCGGAGCGAGCGAGCTTGAAAATTTTGACATTTTACAGTCCCCAAACTGCCGTTTGTAGCTATACTTTTTCGCTTTGGAAATTTAGGGGGCACACCGAGTGCAACTGCCGGCAATTACTGGCAGCAACATCAGGAGAATGGCGTAGCGGTTAAATGCGAGCGAGCGGAGCGAGCGAGCTTGAAAATTTTGACATTTTACAGTCCAAAGACTGCCGTTTGTGGCTGTATTTTTTCGCTTTGGAAATTAAGGGGCACACCGGGCGCAACTGCCGGCAATTACTGGCAGCAACATCAGGAGAATGGCATACTGATTAAATGCTAGCGAGCGAAGCGAGTGAGCTCGAAAATTTTGACATTTTCCAGTCCTAAAAACTGTCGTTTGTAGCTATATTTTCGCTTTGGAAATTAAGGGGGGGCGCACCGGGTGCACCTGCTGTCAATCACTGGCAGCAAACATCAGGAGAATGGCATAGCGGTTAAATGCGAGCGAGCGGAGCGAGCGAGCTTTAAGATTTAAAAATTTTACACTCCAAAAACTGCCGTTTGTAGCTATATTTCTCGCTTTTGTTTGTCCCACTTTTGTTTGAGAACCATCCCCCCCCCCCCATCGACGCCTCTATACATATTAGGTTGCTTTTGTTAAGTGAAAGATCTGCTGCACACTCTTTGATAAATTAGGGAATATACGTCTATGTCAAAAGTGTACAAAGTTTATCCCTTATCCTGTATAGCGGACCTTTTGCATGTTCATGATTGCAATACAACGATCTGGTGCATAGTTCTGGCCATATTTGGACAATTTTCCATTAAGAAAGTTCGAGATTTGTCCTCATCTCGGGAATTGCTTGGGGGATAAATGATTTGTCTGTCTAAACACTTCCTTTGGGGGCGGGGCAAATGCCCCTTTGCCCCCCATAGATTCGACGTCCCTGATCTTCCCTTGGTATGCCCATAGATGTATCCTGACTGAGTCATCAGTCACTGTCGTTTCTCAGGAATGATTCAGGAAATGGAGGGGATTCAATTATGGCGATAAAGTTGTTGTTATTGTTTGTTTGTATGTTTTCGTACATATTTTACAGATGGTCCCCAGTTACTCGCGTCATAGCATGTTTACATGTAGACCTATACTATTTGACGTTGTCAACGCGTGAGCCATACCTTACAGTGTATGTCGATGTTACTTTCTTCGCGAGCGAGCGAAGCGAGCGAGCGCTTGAGAAAATTATACATTTTCCTACAAGATAGAATACTGTTCAGCTCTGTTACCTGTCTGAAGGCCGGCATACAAACGTCATGCAATTGCCAAAATTGATACAATCACATTTCTGCTTCCTCCATTTTTTCCCCTCAAAATTCAGGGGGGGATGATTGTACAGGCCATCCCCCCCTCCTCCATTTCAGGGGGGGATATATCCCCCCCATCCCCCCCGGGATTTACGCCCATGTTTCATGAAAACATACATTCCGATTTTAGTGAATCAGTTCAACTGATTCTACGTTTGATGATTCAAGCAAACTTTTAGTGGAATGAAACTTCATCAAATTCAGTTGAGTGAAACCAAGCAAACTGACCGCCAAAGGTTTCACTGAAATTGATTAATATAGTCATATCAACTGACATGAAAGAAATATTTATTGAAGTTTCTTGTGTTGTAGAAAAAGAATAATGGTCACAATTACGTATATACAAATTATTGTTTGCACACATTTTTTGGTAAATGCAATGTTCGTATTTTTAAATGAAATAAAAAACAACAACATAAATGCATGTAAGGAAGTTATTGCAGAGTTGTAATCAAAATACAATGACCAGGGTGTTGTAGGTGTTTGATGAAAAACTACACAAACTTAATGGTTAAGAAAACTTTACTCATGGAATGACATAGTCATGATAATGATTAAAGTTTCATTACTTTAAAACATCCAACAATCTTGAAGACCGACTGCGTGGTAAGGATTGATTCCGTTAGGCTTATACGAAAAAAGATTATGTTTCCATGGAATATTAAATATGGACATCACTCGATTGGTCAATCAGTCATGAGCATAGATTAAATTGGCAAATTAGGTAATAACGTCATTGCAAGAGGTCACTCACTGAGCTGCTTGATCATAACGACTATGAAGGTCAATGGGAGACGTCATTTTTTAACAAACTCAATCCAAACTATAACCATCTATAGCGTCTGATTTGAAATAACTTGATGACCTTGTAAGTACACTGACGAGAATATTTTTTTATTTGCTAAACTATTTTCTGTGTCACGCGTAAAACACGCCACACATATAGAGTGCGTGGTAATTAACAGATTTCTTTTTTTTTTGTTGTTGATAGGGTGAGGTAAAACAGTATGCCTATACATATAAAGCACATTGATCATTGCAATATTATAAATAGATCCTAGATCCTGAACACAATATGGGTCAGACGAAAAACATCGCAGATTACTGTCTCGCTGTTCGCATATATTATTTGAATATATCTTTACAAAAATATACTGGAGAAAACATGGCAGGTTCTATAATGCAGATTAAAATTTTGTGACAGGGACAACGATGTTTCCATGATTAATTCATACTTACGCATTCACACCGAGATTCTCTATGGACAATCAAGACATCATTGAAAGTTATCATTTTGTGTGTTCTTTCTGATTTAAGCCTAAACCTGGGAACTGTCCACATATCTTTTTCATCTTAATTAAAGTCATATCGTGCTATGAACATACACGTATGGTAAGACCTCTTGTTTCGTTTCGTTTTCTTTTCGTTTTATATTCTATTTCCAACACAGTATATAGGTTAAAACATTTGAATACACATTACTAATGATACAGGGAATGCAACGAAGGAGCAGAAACAAGGAGGAAAGGTATAAGTTAGCATGGCGAATGAATAACAGTGGAGGAAACTATGTGTGGACAGAGAAAAGGAAGAAGGAAGAGGAAGATGATGGGTCAAAAACCATGGATATCCGTGAGGCACGAGGCAATTATATAAAGCTCTCCCAAATAAAGGATCGGCTGTAAAGTAGTTGTTCGCAATTAATAAACCTTACGATTAAAAGACTGCTTGTCGTGTCATTAATTTTTAGGCCCTATATGAATAGAATTAAGGTTATTTCGGGTATATTGGTGATTAATGTAAACATTCATGTCGATGTAATATTAGTCTGAACGAAGACATGAAGTACGCTAAAAGGATTGAGTGTCAACCTCTAGCTTATTGGGGACTAGTGCTCATGGTTTCGTGGAGTCACCGGTGCAAAAGCCTTCCCATCCACCGATCAACTTCTACCGGCAGAGTTATCCCAATAACCTACGGCTCAATCCCGGAAATGAAAACTGTCTAGAGAGCTTGTATCTATTCAGGATTGGATTGCACCATCATCTCACAAAAGGAGCTGTGCACAGCGCCACAGACTGTGACCCAAAATGTGAACTGCACTGTACTTTCCGGAGAAGTATCGATAACGTGGTAATGTGGATCGTAATCGGAATTTAAGTAGCCAATCGGGTGCCGAGAGACGGTATGTGTAGTGTAGAATCGTTTCGAAGGAAACTGAGCGCTCTGTTTGCAAACATATTGCTGACCAAAGAACGTCGGCTTTTTCCACACCTGTTCGTCTGATCCGAGAGTGACATGGTAATTATTACTAATTGTTTGATTTAGATACGATATTTGTTAGTTTTATCATCACCCGACTTCAGTTTGCGGTAGTAATCTAGTGAAAAAGCTAAAGCTCAGCAAATAATAGTCCCACATATTCAAATCTACGTGAGATCATCGTTTGTGCATTATGATCTCTAGCTTCCATAGCCCCGGAGACCGCGCCGCTATGCGGCGGGGTCCTGGCGGCTACCTCGCAGTTTCGCTAAAGTGAGAACCACGAACAACTCCCTATTGCCACATACGGCGACTTCACGAGTAAATCATGGGTAAATTTCTATCATAAACACAGTGACAGTAAAAAATGAAATACACATTACCCCACTGCCTTGGTTCTTTTCACGAATTTATCTGGAAACTGCAAAATTTTCCACATTTTTTAGGAGTAAGCGGCCTGCCCTAGTGGGAGAGCCGTGCTACCATTTTGAACGTGTATATCCATTAGTAAGCATCTGCGCATGTAGCGAGTAATACGTAGCCTTTTGTCAAGGCCCTCTCGCTGCGTGGTAGGGAGAGCCCAGCCGAGTAAGGTAGCGCGACTCGCTTCGCTCGTCCCTTCGCTCGTCCGTTACAGCGAGAGGGCCTTGCCAAAGGCTAGCATGCAACGTTAGTGAGCATCGGCGAGCTGAAGACAATTCGCCTTATAAGACAACATTTTCTGCATCATAAGCAACGAAATGCATCAAAAAGTCGCCGATTTGAATCATTTAGGTTTAATCGACCCATGTAAGTATTCCTAGTAGTTTTTGTTGAAAAATTAAGGAAATATAGCGCCGCAACGGCACCCGTTTTGTACAACATTAAGATCTGAATGCGAAAACGGCGCAGCCCCAACGCTGCACGTTGGGGCTGGTCGCAGTTATAGCTTCCACATCAATAGAAGCCTTGTAAAATGTACCAATACCCTGGAAATAAAATTTGTGTACAGCTAGAATACACAAAAACAACCATAATTCACCTGTGATAGTCCCGGCCCTGAAAGCTAAATATTTTGATAAATCATGGCACTTGTGTACTTGTGCTCCAGGTGTTTACAAGTAGAATTTTAAGCATTGTTAAGAAGACTTTGAACTCGTGCTCAGCGTAGCGTCTAACCTTGTTAGAGTGTAAGCATCGGTACTGATGTGTGTGGGTTCTAGGTGTAATATTGGTGGAGCACGTCAGTGAAGGTTTGAGGATCAAGGACTTGAAGATCAGACTATCCATTTAAAAGTTACGCATAGGCCTACTTCTTCAGGAATAATGTTGAGATTCCATGTTGATTGGTTAGCTGATCGCGCGTATATTGCATATCAGTGCGTACAACAGTAGCGCCATCACTTATTCAACTTAATTTACATTTAGTTTAAAGTAAACCCCAATAAATAAGATCAGAGTGACAAAAAATTGTAATATTTCGCAGGGGGCGGGCATGTCTACAATTGAGTACAAATATAGCAAGCATGATCACTCGGCTCAGCCACTAATAAATGATGTGGCCTTTTTTTACCTGCTACTTGTATTTAAGGTGCATAGTCCCACTGGGTGCAGGGGCGTTGTTGATGATACTGCCGATCACCAATTAGCATTGATACGAAGATTGCCGAAGTTGAGCTGTCATCAAGAGTATAAAAGCATGTACACTGTATGTGTTGTTAGGACTCATTAGGTAACATTGCCTTCGTTGTCTTCTCTGCGCATCCCGCAGTCTGACATAGTAATGCCAGGGTGCGTGCATATGTGCTTTTTAGTACAACATCACAAAAGAAGTTTGCTAAAGCTGCCATCCCCCTCAGCTGAGTCATGAGTCGAACTGTGATCAGACCAGTGACTACAGTGGATCAGACTTCTTCGGACTCGGGGAATTGGGTCAAAGCATAAGTGCTAAAGAGGAGTCGATAGCGTAGGTCTCTATAGGAAACTTGCGCTGTGTGCCCACGTACACATTCGACTAAACCACCGTGACCATGTGTCTTTAATAAGCACAGCCTGTCTGCACTGCATGGGACACTTACTAGTCCCCTTGATGCTACATATTCAGAGTGATGGATCCTGCCGAGTTCTGAAGTAGGAGTTCAAGTAGAAGTCATCTCAGATAGCATGCATTCACTGAAGAGATGGCATGTAATTCCCCAATATCTGTGTTGTATAACTTCTAGTTTGTACTAAATAAGGTGTGAGGGGCAAGCAAAAGTGACAGAGACTCACTTTACAGAGACTCAGTTTAATTTTGTTTTGTTTTGTTTTGTTTCTGATTGAATTTTCATATTCAAACAAAATAAAATGCTGCAAGTATATGTGTACTGCATGACCCAGCACTGAGAGAGGGGCTCTTTGCTTTTTGATGTTTTAAGAAAGAAAGCATTGCATATTTTAAGGAAGTTGCTCAGGTATGATTGATGTAAAAATTTTGTAAGCATGACTGCAATGTAAAGACTGTGTTGCTAACTTTATATCTTGACAGACAAGTAGATACAACAAGACCACCTTGGGTGGAGCCCAGCGGAAGAAGACAGGCCCCAAGCCAGAGCTGACTGAAGAACAGAAGCAGGAAATACAGGAGGCCTTTGACCTTTTTGACACAGAGGGCACAGGAACTATTGATGCCAAAGAACTCAAGGTAAGATTGCTCACATCATAATACTATGACCCACTTCTTACTACGCTACATTCACTTACTCAATGAGTGCTAAAGATGTTATTTATTCACTCAAGTTTATTTCTTTCTGAGTTTTGAATTTTACACTGACATGTGAGAGTGAGAAGAAAGCATCATTGAAGCAGATGCTGCCTTTCAAACAATACATGTACGGACAAAACAATCTTGTTGATATAACTTTTGGCTTCTGTTTGCTCAACAATGCTGAGTAAGCACTGTCAATTTCACTTCTTGGGGGCAAAATGTAGTATGATATATCAACAATGAATAGCTTGTCTGTCAGTCTGTTTCTTTGTTTTAGCACATGATGAAGTCAGTTTCAGAGATCTTTCTCATTTCGCTGTTTTCAGGTTGCTGCAAAAGTTTTGAGGATTGTGGCCCTTTTATAGGATAACATGCATAAAAAGGACTTTCTGTATCTCTCTGTCTTCCTATACAGTGCAGTATTTTGCTATGAGAGTTCATTTTTTTTTTTTTTTTGAGCCAAGGCATACTAGCCATGTTCACATGTGTGTTATCTCTCTGTCTGCCTTCCATTGCTAGGTTGCTATGAGGGCTCTAGGTTTTGAGCCTAAGAAGGAGGAGATCAAGAAGATGATTCAGGACATTGACAAGGAGGGATCAGGGACCATCGACTTCAATGACTTCCTCCATCTAATGACAGCAAAGATGGTAAGTGAACATTTAGAAAGGAAAAGTTACGCGTATGAGTGCTGCCAAACAGTTGGCATGTCCATGCACATGTCACGTAATTGCTATTATGTTCAATCTGCAATGTACACTTTATATTTCTATCCTTCCTTGTTATCTGGTGTCCTTATCATCATGTACATTCATCATGTACATAACCAATTTTGACAGTATTTCCTGGGGATGGCGCACAACAAACATTAAAAAAATGTATTTTCTTCAACATAGATGCTTCAAATACACTGTGATATACTGTAAAAGTGGAAATTTTCGCGGTGTTGAAATTTTCGCGCATTTCGCGCAACCAGAAACTAGTGCGAAAATAAAAACATGCGAATATTTTTGCTTGCCATACGTTCCTGTGCGTGATGTCTTGATTCCGCGGAATTAAAAACACGCGAAACTCTTCTGACCCGGCCTAGTGCGAAAAATTAGTCGCGCGAAAATATCCACTTTTACAGTATCTCATCATCTTACAATGAAGGGGTTGCATGACATCAAGAATGACATTTACAATGTATGTGCTATTTTCTTGCTGTTTTTAGGAGATACACCATAGGGAGTACTCCACTGTTTTGCTGCAGTTTGAAATGTTTACTTTAAAAAAAAAAAGTTATTAAAGACATAGCGTGTGTGATGGTGATCTGTTAAATCATGTATGGGTCAGTCCATAGAGTTGGGTCATCTTTTGTGACATACTACAACTCAAAATCCCGGCGTCATTAAAACCAAGCAAATATCTTCCAGTAATGACTGCAGAAAGAAAATAGTATCCCACCAAGTTTAACTGCTCAATCATCATGGGTATTGCAATTTCAGACCGGAGAATTTGTTGCCAATGTGATGTCCATGTAATGGAGGTAAGAAAATGAATTTGCGGTGCAGCAAATTTATGAAAGATTTCTGATTTAAGCGTGCATCACTATAGCAGGGGGCAAAGTTCATGCATGTAATGAAACAGCAAAACTTAAGCACATTTGAAATGATCTTCAATGTGAAATGAAAAAAAAAAAGTTGATTGCTCTGTTACATAGACATCCTGCAGTTGTTGACCCAACCCAATGCTCTGACCCATATCAGAACATAATGTTCATATCATATATCAAGCAGAGTCATGGGGAAAATGCTTTATTTGACAGATATTTTGGTCATCATAGTTCATGTATGAAACAAGTAAAAAGTTCTAATAATGCTTCATATTTCAAGTACCCTCCCTGATTAACCAAAATAATTTGTTGGATCCTTTCTTGAATCTCCTTTATACTATCGTAGAGTGAGAAGGATTCCAAGGAGGAGATTTTGAAAGCTTTCAAACTCTTTGATGATGATGAGACGGGAAAGATTTCCTTCAAGAACCTCAAGAGGGTTGCCAAGGAGCTTGGAGAGAACTTGACAGATGAAGAGTTACAGGTCAGTTAATAGTCTCTACTCTTCTTTCAACCAACTAAGTTACATTTTGCTTTCTTGTTTCTTTTCTAGAGTCAAAAGGGGCCTGAGCTTTTGATCTAGCAGAATCTTCATCAGTAGCAAAAAGCAATCACATGGACTACACAAGACAAGAACAGTCGGGGGGGGGGGGGGGGGAGGGCTAGGGACACAGAACAAAGAAGGATGGGTTGTAAGTAAAGGGCAAGAGCCCAACAAGTAGGGGAGGGGATTAAAGCAGGAGGGTGGACAGACAAAGGGCAGAGGAGGGTCAGTGATGACCCCCAGGGTTAAAGGGGGCAATCTATGATAGATAAGGATAAATAGGGAGGCAACATCAAAAAGAGTGATATTGTCTGTCCGCCCTCCTGCTTTAATGCCCTCCCCTACTTGTTGGGCTCCTTGCCCTTTACTTCCAACCCGTCATTTTTGTTTTCTTCTGTGTCCCTAGCCCTCCCCTGACTGTTCCTGTCTTTCCTTTGTGATTGCTCTTCCTGCCTGTTTGTCATTTTGCCTCTGATGAATATTCTGCTAGGATCAAAAGCTCAGGTCCCTTTTGACTCCATTTTACTCCATTGGCTCACCACTATTGGATAAGCAGTTTTCAGCAGCTTTTTTCTGCATTTGTTTCTTTTCTGTGTAGTCTCCTACTTCATAAATCTTGAATAGTATCTTTAGTGTTTGAAATTACCCCAACTTTTTCAAGGTGCCCATTTTTACACCAAGGGTGCAATTAGAAATTTTGATAAAACTTCATGTCCAAGACTGTTTGCTCTAGGCAGAATTCTCACTCGGATTGTCTGGTTTATGGATTCAAAGCCTTATGCTGCATTTTACACCGTGTTCCCGAAGACCACGGCAGTCGTGTTTCAGGCCAACGTAAACAAAAGGGGATGGACGTGAGACAACATTGGGGGACAGGACGGACAAGCATTACAGGCCGTCATTGCTGTGGATCGTCAAACTAGAAATGTCGCCACAGCGACTGGTTATACCCCCGCCAAACAATATTTCATAAGCTTTGGTCAAAGCAACATTTCATAAGCTTTGGTCAAAAAACTGAGGAAGTAGTTAAACCCGCAAGATCTTTCCTTGATCTTCTGCCATTAATATGCCGTTACCATGGCAACGTACTTTCGGGTACTGTTGAAAAATGCGTCTTGCACATCTACAACCAAAGGCACACATCTGTACCAAGTTTCATGGAAATTGGGCAAAAACTGAGGAAGTAGTTTGCAACACAAAATTTTCCATCATTTTGGCTCATAATATGTGAGCTATTACCATGGCAACATACATTTTGTCACTGTCAAGAAATGTGTCATGCTGACCTATATCCTAAGACAAACATTCAATATGAATTCCATGAGAATTGGAAGAACACTGATGAAGCAGTTTTGCCATGAAGCATTTTGCCCTATATTTTACCAATAACATGCCGCTACCATGGCAACGCACTTTTTGCCACTGTGGAAATATGTGTCTTGCACATTAACATATTCAGATGAACATCTGTACCTAATTTCATAAAAATTGATCAAAAACTGTGGGAGGAGTTTGCGACGCAAGATTTGTACCCATTTTTGCCCATAATATGCCGTTACCATGGCAACATACTTTTGGGTACTGTCAAAAAATATGTCTTGCACATCTACAACCCAAGGCACATATCTGTGCCAAGTTTTATGGGAATCGGTTGAAAACTGAGGAAGTAGTTCGCGACGCAAGATTTGCAACGGACAGACCGACCGACCGCCCGACCGACCGCCCGACCGCCCGACCGTCCGCTGATTCCTATATACCCCCTTCAAACTTCGTTTGGCGGGGGTATAAAAAATTGCTATGGCAGTCCCATGAACATAAAAAGACCTTGTAGGCTGTAATAAAATGGGGTGAAGGCAACAAAACATGACAGCATGTAATGTGCCGTAACAGAACTTGGACGCTCTCCATACTGGGACTCGACGGGAAATATTAATTAGTCTATCCTGACCAGACGCTGTAAGAACGTTGTGTGAGAGCTGCATGTTCATCAGAGTGAGGACTGGAATGAACAAGATTAAAATATGGAGGGGAAAAAACAGCTACCTAAGGTGCACTGTGTTTCGAGCAAATGGGGCTGCTTTGGCTGCTTGGAACATGGTGTAAACGTAGCATTACTGATGTGCCACAGTTCTTCCACTTTGTTGTTTTTATGCCTCCGCCAATGAAGTGGCCGGAGGCATTATGTTTTCGGGTCGTCCGTCCGTCCGTACGTCTGTCCGTCCGTCCGTCCCGTTTTGTTTTTGTCGATATCTCAAGAACCGTGAGGTGGTTTTGCATCAAACTTGGTACGAGGGTATATCCTGGGGGGATAATACTTTGTTTGGATTTTAGGGTCACGGGGTCAAAGGTCACAGGTTATTTTGTGAAAAAAAGGTTGAAATTTTATGTTTTTCTCCATATCTCGCAAATGGTTCAAGGTATCTTCATGGAACTTAGTATATATGCATGTACCGATGGGCAGTGATTATCTAGGGAAGTTGGGGGTCATGGGTCAAAGGTCAAGGGGTCAAAGGTCAAGGTCAACTCCTCAAAATATCACTGCTTTCCTTATACTTATGCAATGCCTGAAGGATTTTTTTTTTTAACTTGATGTATGCATGTATAACCCAATATATATTCTGTGGGAAGTTTCTTGCCAAAAGGTCAAAGGTCAAAAGGTCAAAGGTCAAGTGAAAGTGCTAAATTGCACTTTTTCCTCCATATCTCAAAAGTAACTCAAGGTATTATCATGAAACTTACATATTTATGCATGTTCTACCTAACAGTGATTCTCTTTGGAACTGTGAGGTCAAAGGTCAAAGGCCAGGTTTAGATAATACTATTTTACCATTTGATACTGAAATTATACTTTTTCTCAATACCTTGAAAATTACTCAATGCATAAACTTATAAAAGGGTCAAAAGTCAAGTAAAAATCATCAGTTCCCCCAAATACCTGCACTCTGACGTTTTAATCATTCATCCAATTAAACCTAGTTCTAGAAAAGTGAACATTCAGCACATTTGTGGCAAACCTGTCATTTTAATATTTTGCCAGTTGTGTGAAACTTTCATCACACATTGTCAAGACATTGTACTATAGACCTAGTAGGAGAACCATGCATTATGGCGGAGGCATACACCAGTCACCGTAGCGACATTTCTAGTTTTCATAATATCTTGTTTTCTTGCTTGCCTTTGTGTTCATTCTACATGACTCATGTTTCTTCTTTCTTACTTCCACCTTTATTTCTATACTTCTCTTGCTGTCTTTCTTTCCTCCTTTCTTGTTTCTCTTTCTGCCTGTCCTTCTAACTTTGTTTTGTCCCTTATTGTTATATATATTATCGTCACACACATACTCATCTGAGTTGCTTTACATTCCTTGCACTGTGTTTTCATCCTTCTCATCAGTTGTTCCATTTTGTCATGATATTTTGTTATTGCTTTTTGTTGTTGTTTTTTTTTTTCTCTCTCCAGGAAATGATTGATGAGGCAGATCGTGATGGAGATGGTGAAATCAACGAGCAGGAATTCCTGAGAATAATGAAGAAGACAAGTTTATATTGACCAGTCAGAAAGAGTATATATTTGTGATTGTAATCCTTTGGTCTGCAGTGTATATTGTTTGTAAATATGTCAAACATGCTTTTGAAGATCCAAGAAGACACTGTATACAATTGTATGTAACCAGTGTGCAGGAATAGATCAGTTGCTAGATGAGCTGCAAAGATGGTTTTAGGACACAAGAAAGATAGTGGGGTAGGCAGTAGCAAGGATTCAATGTTGCAAAGTGGACATTTGTCTTATGGACTCATTCTGTGTGTGTGTGTGAGAGATTTTTTTTTTTCATTATTATCATCTGCTCACACATTACTGACAATTCACAATGGCTTGATGTATTGAAGTATTATGTCGCAGTGTACAGTTTACTTTGATTATACCCTGCCTAATGCAATACCAGCTTGAATTGAATTGCCAGTAGTGCAAGGGGGAAAAAACTTGCTGGGGGAGAGTTTTCATCTTCCTTTAACACGCATTTACACTCTATACTTAAATCATACCCCTGCAGAGGAGATGTGGTAGTTGGAACATATAAGCTACATTACTGTGTAACTATGGTCTGGCATTACAAAGTATTGTTGTGTTTATGTGTGTATGTTTGTTTGAAGTACAGCATTCTTTCAGGTACGCACCAAGTTGTACCCCACCCAGCAGGGCAGTAGAAGCTGTGATAAAACGTGTATGCACTAGAGCTCTGGTACACATCATCTGAGCATTTCACCTTGAGAAAAGGTGCAGGATTTCATTACAACACATGATTGTTATGATATTTGGTTTTCTCCTACTGTTAAGGCCTGTCAAAAACTGCAGTTACAGTCTAATCCTTGTTCATACACACTGATATCAGTATGGCTGGGTAACAACATGGCACCATTTGATAGGTTGGCTATCATACAAAGTTAAACTTTACAAAGTATACTAGTGATTGTGGAAGTCAGACCTTGGGATGTCAAAAAGGTTCTTCCCTGAATGCTTCCAGAATGTTTGAATGTCACAAGAAATAGTCTCACTCATCTTATCAATATCCCATGGTGTTTTGTGGTACTTCTCCGTACAGATGTACTGTAAAAGTGGATGTTTTTGCGCGAGATGTTTTTCAAGCTCAGCCGAATACTGAAGATGAATTTCGCATGTTTTTAATTCTGCAGAATTAAGACACTACATACATGTAGTAGTACATAGAACAAGAAAATATATTTGTGTTCTTTTATTTTTTTGTTGGTTTCTGGTCACGCAAATTGCACGAAAATTTCCACACCATGAAAATGTCCACTTCTACAGTAGGTCTATAGATATCCCCTATCTATGCTCGTAGTACAGTTGTACACATGTGAATAATACACCCTATCAGCTCTAATATATTCATGAATATTACCTTTACCATTCAGAACCGCATTTCTTGTGAATATGTGTATAGATTGACTTTTCCTTTTCATTTCATTGTAAATACATTGTGTACATATTGCCCTGTTTGTTCATCCATTTCTTTTGTGTGAACCATTTCATCCCTCAGTACATTCCATCGCAAGTACTAAAATGTGATGTGATGCTTGACATGTATTCATGTGTGTAAAACTTGTTTCATAATTAAACACGTCAGATGAGTACAAATAAATGTCTGTAAACCAGATACCCAAGTGTCTGTTACTGTACTTGATGAGTTTAGGGTGACAAAGTGGCTGTGTAACAGCTTCAATCAGGGATATTGTGGAGTTTCATTCCAGGCTGCTGGGTATACATTTCACAATGGGCATTGAAAACAAATGAAAAAGCGCCCTCTTAAGGCCGTAGGGGTACCTTGATAGGGGTATACATGTCTATTGCACCTGCCTTTTCAGCATATAGGACCTGTATGTAGGCCAATTGACTTCACACTATTCAGATGGGGGGAATTTGAACATTTTTACACATATCCATGATTGCTCTGTTTGCACCTATACACTTTATGAATCCTAATGTTTTTATTACTGAACTGAATTTAAGTATTTTTACCTCTGCCAAGGAGCTTATGTTTTTGCCGGCATTGGCTTGTTTTCATTGCAACTGATTGACAAATTGCCCTACATCGGCATAAATAAGCATTGAACTGATCAGTGTTTAGTAGTAGCCATAACGGCTACACATTGTACTACTAAACACTGATCAATTCAGTGCTTATTTATGTTGATGTGGAGCAATTTGTCAATCAGTTGCAATGATAACATCTCGACGAAAGAATTTCATGAATTTGAATTGGCTTGACGTTTGTTTGTCTGTGTGCAAAATAACCAGCAGTATGCACCTAGAATCGCCACAATCTTTGTATCATGTACTGTGATTTTCTGATTGTATTTCATGTTGAAATGCCAAATAAGTAATGATAATGAAATGTTGTGAACAGATTTGGATGAAACTTAAGGAAAAGTTGATAATGACACAATGAACAGATGATTAAATTTTGATGGTGATCCGGGAATTTTTTATGAATTTTAGGAGTTTTTATATTTTGGCAGAAAGGGTCAATGAACTTGGGAGCTCAAGCTGCATGTATTTCAGGTTTGCATACATGCTCTAAAGTGCGCTCTTTGCTCAGACAAGGCACCGCGCAGCTGGAAGCTGATGATGCAAACAAAAGGCTTCTATAATGAGAAATTAGGTGATTTTCAGCATTCATGTGCAGTGTATGAGTAGAAATTACTGATCTCTATAGAAGAACAAGATCAGTGGTGGAAATGAGCTGCTTGGCAGAGGTCTGTGCTGCCTCTTAGAGTGTTTCTCTAGTTTTTTTTTTTTTATGGTTTTCCATTTCAATTCGTCAATTTATCAGATATGTTTTTTCAGAAACAAAGGAGTAAGCCTGGTTACTGTTAGCAAACTACATTGTATCATATCCCCAGTTGAAGCATCTTATGAGAATGTGTGTGTGGGGGGGGGGGGTGTGATGGTGATAAGGGATAGAAAATGGAGAATGTTGGTGGAGATACACGATGACATGCCACAATGTACATGCACATGCAGTTTCACTAGTAGTATCAAGTACCTTTGGTATAAGTGGCTAGTGGTACGAGTGGACTAGTCCATGAGGGAATGTTGTGGGTGTTGGGGTTTTCTTGTAATTTCAAATGTGTCGACACACTTGCGGCAGAGGAATCATGAGGCTAATGAGGTGTAGAAGTTACCAGGTGACTGAATTTCATCTAAGGTTTCTACCAGTGCACTCCCATTATAACGAACACGGTTACGTTTGTATAACAAAATTGCGGTTACAACGAAGTAGATTCAGGCCACAACATTATCCACTCCATGTATTTTTATTGTTTATTTGTTCAGTTATAATGAAATTTTGATGTAACGAAAGAAAAAAACAAAAACTGCCGGTCCTGAGGACTTTGTTATAATTGGAGTCCACTGTACCTTTGAAGAGGTAAATGTGTATTTCATCACCTATTGCTACATCAAATGTCTGACCTGCAGATTTACATTTCTGTTTTGTTTACAAAGTGGACAGGTGCATATTTGAGTGTGTTTGTATGGGTGCATGTGTGTGTCTGTCTGTCTGTCTGTCTGTGATTGTGTGTATTTGTATTGTATTTGCAAAACTGTTTGGACCATTTAACTGCAATAACCATACACACAAATCAACAAATATTCCAAATACCAATGAAAATAAAGTCTTTATTGGATACCCGGTACTCTCTTTTGTATCACAACTTTTCTATCAATGAATCACTGTTCACTCAAATTCTTTGATAGACAAGTACATTGTATCAGTAACTCACTGAGACTACAAGCATTTTCGCAAAATGCTAAAACAAAAACAAAGAAGTCAGGATGGATAATGAAACAAGTGAATAGATATCTATACACGCTTGTAGAACATTTGCAGCACATGTTAAAAGTAAGCATGAGTATGACATACATAGTCAACCTGAAAGTTGAAAGTCAGAGAAAAGTTTTCCAATGGATGGATTTACATATGTGTTAATTATATAGTATTAGTCAAAATTTATGTTAGTTGAAGGATTTACTCTGTTCACTATGAATTCAACTTAGGCAACATTGACTGTAAATATGACTTCTTCTTTTTGCAAACACATTACTCTAAGAGTACATCTTCAATCTCCATGAGACAATAAGTGGTGATTTCCTTTTTCAGCTCTGGCAAAAGGGTCAAAAGAAGCACAAACAAAAATGGAGTTAACAGAATTGAACACTAAAGATGTGACAACTTTTGGAATATTATATTACTACACAATCCAGTCTACACTTTTCAGCAGTCTAATTCTAAAGAAGTCCAAAGATGTATTTACATTTTAGAAACATGCAATGGAGAACTTAAAATTTCAGGACAGTAAAATGTAAATTTCAAGATGAGAGGTACCCATAAGCTGAGGGCATCTGTCCTGCTTGTGAGTGAAAGACATTGATGTTAAGTAAAAGCCTACATGATGATATCCTCTTTGCAGATGATTGTACAACAAACCGTGGTTGATGTACCCTAAATGACCATGTCTAAGAAGAATAAAGAAAAATATAAAAAATGTGATTATAATACGAGCACAAAAACAATTTCTAGATAAACATGAACCTACATGAAATGGCTTCGGCAGCAAACATTGCTCTGTCATAAACTGTTCCTCTCAGTTTTTGACTTCCCAAAATGAAACTGCACAGCTGAATTAGCAATGGCTTTCCAGCTCTTGGTGAATTCAAAGTAGATGCGATGGAGAAAATCCTCCATATCTGCAAAACTAAGCAGCTCTTCTTGAAAATGGGAATAATGTCACCACTTAGACTTGGGAAATACTTCTACAAATTACTGCTTCTCATGCTTGAGGGAGAAGGGAAGACTCTGGCTAGCCATTTTTGTATGTCACTGACCAGGCTAATGATGTGTGACAGTATGTCACAGTGCACTCCCGTTATAACGAAGTCCTTGGAATAGCAGTTTTCTTTTGCTGTATTGAAATTTTGTTAAAGATGCATAGATGATAATTTTGGGACCTGAATTTTTACTTCATTGTAACAAGAATTTTGTTATAACCATAACCATGTTCACTACAAGGGGAGTGCACTGTAACAACATACATGTACATGCAAGAACATTTTCCGACATAACTAAGGTTTTACATACAACACACGTGTCATTTTGCTTTAAAAATGAAATGAATCAAACTCTCAAACATGATTGTGCCATTGTTGTTTTTAGATTGCATTTTTTTTTTAATACTGTACACAAAGACTGCAAGACTAAAATCTTCCATAAACACAAGTTACACTATCAGCATCCTACACCTTACCACATTTTCAACATGATTTCATTGTACTCTGGCTGTATGGAGAGTTGTTCAAATAACACTTTTTTTCACCAGTCATGTCAAGATTCAACAAAACCTCTGACTTTCCACTATATCTGTTATAAACTTCAGCCTACATTATTTATTTCAATGCACATTCTGCCATATCACTCTCATGAAATGCACTTTACAAAGATTGAAATAGAGTTGTACTTTACAATGTAGGTCTGTTCTTTGCATACAATGCCATGTCAACAGTGGCTTTATAGACATAAAGGACAGTATATAGACAGACACTTTTACTCCCTACTGGGCATTGTCCCCTGATTGGCATGCCCAATAAAGGGCTGTGTATGCCTATAGTGGCACAGATGTTTGGAAACTATCTGGTAAAAATTGTCAATGAATACAGATTACCTAATCCCCTAATCCCTCTGATGTCACTATGGACTTCCTGTGGAGCAATCAAAGGCACATTGCCACACCCCAGTGGGCTCATTAACTTTCACAACTAGGTCAAGTTTGGATGGAGAGCTGAATACTGATGAAAAGTTTGGCAAGTTTAACCCGTTCCTTCTGCAATTCTCTGAGTGCCTTTACTGCCCCCAAACAAGATTCTTTTTGCCTGTCGACAGACAATGGACAGGTTGGTAATTCACCTGTGCAAAAGCAGTCAAGTGGTACATGTATCCCCTTTCTAAGGTTAACTACATGTGCCTTTGAACAATGAAAATTTCAAGCAGGTGTGAGGTATGAATAGGACGTGCTCTGATGGGCTCACAGACTCTTTTGTTCTACACAAAACCAGGCATCTGAATGGGATGACTGGGGACAGCAAACACAGAAATCTACTGAGCTAAGCTTTGATCGCTAATGTACATGTTCATACAAGTTTTATAGCAGAGTGACATTGTGATTCAATTTGCTAACATACAAATGTGTATTCACTTCTCTCATAACCTATATCAAGATATCTTTCTATACTGACTTCAGAGCTCATGCACTGTTAACCTCTTCAACCCACTTCAGCTAGCACATTGTCACTGTGTTTACGAATAACAGCCAGTCAACTGAATGACATTTCACATGAAAACATTTTTCATTCTGTGCTCTACTTGATCACACTGAAAACTAGCTATGATGCATAGCATAACATTCTGAAGGTTTAATCCTAAATAGGCCGGGGGGGGGGCCTCCGAGGCCCCCCCCCCCCTCGACGTTTCGCGCGATGTATCGCTATCGCGAGAAGCTATCGCCGCGACGTTTCATGACTTTTTTCTTTCGAGTCTCCCGCATCTTTTGACACCAAATTTGCGATGCCCGGGTGCGCGGTTCCGAAGTTGCGCATAAATAAGCACGTGCATGTCAGACCAAAAATTGCTCAAAAACGTGAATTTGTGTACAATTTCAATGCAAACTGTGTTTACAGGCAAATTTCATAAAAGCATGATTATTTTGGGGTTTTATTGATTAAAATCAATTAATAATGCATTTTCTTGTTCAGAACAATGTAACGGACAAATTTCATCGAAAAAACAATGAAAACCATAAAGTCGAAAAAACAATGAAAACCATAAAGTCGAAAAAACAAAGAAATACATAAGAAATTCAAAAAACAATAAAATAATTAGGAAATTTTTTCTGATTGCGCAATTTTTTTGTCTTAAATTTCCTAAGGACACTAAAGAGAATATTTACACAAAAAATGTGCCTGTTCTGAGCTTTATTTAGTGATTCATACCAAACTGTCTGATTTCATGCATCATTATGCATAAATTAGCATAATTTAGTGTAAATGATAATTTTTGAAAAAATTAACTTCATGGTACTTTAGATTACATTATAGGCAATGCGTGTGCCAATTTTCGTCGCGATTGCGCAGTCGACGGCCGAGATCCGGAGGGGGGCCTGGGAGGCCCCCCCCCCGGCTCTATCATCTACCTGAATAGCCCGGCCTAGTTAGGGTTAATTTGTAGCACAGCAACTACTGGTAAATGAAAACAGTGCATGGACTCTACATGTACCTAGTCAATTCCTCAGCTGATAAGAGCTAATTAAGCCAAAGAAGAGAAAATAATATCACTGGCAAGTGATCCACATAAATGTTGGAGAATCTTGTCGTAATGATTTTCATAAATGAAAGCTTTTTAAAATGAAGGGGCTGACATGTTTTAAGTCGGAATGAAGAGATGACAAAGGAACATGATTCCTGATGATTTGAATGAAAAATTTGACTCGAGGTTTAGTACAACCTTAAAAATGTGAACAGAATCCCGCAGGGTTGTGCACACACATCAGAAACACACACCATGATACAAAGAATACAAGTGGATATATTCAGAGACTACATAATACATGTATGTACAAATACCTTCATGGAAACAAAACTGAATACCATCTGGCAAAATCATCTATTCTCTAAAAACAGCATTAGTCGTTCAAGCACATCTTGCCTAGACAAGCTTTGATCACACACAGTGGAAGAAAGAAAACATTTATGTATATAAATCACAAAGGTCTTTACTGTTCTTGATTTTATCCAAGTAATTATGTATTTTGTTTTCAAATGATGATAATGCCCAAGGCAAGGGAAGAAAATACCATGATAAAGGCAAAACTGACACAGACAAGGAAAACATAATTTTTTCTTTTGATCCCATGATTATTAATACTACCTTCTTGAATAAAGTCTCATCTACTTGACATCACTTTCTCTCTCTTCTAGAGATTTTGGCAGTTCAATGGTCAAAGTATCACTGAACTGTCCGGGCAACACACTCTCTCTCTTCTAGAGATTTTGGCAGTTCAATGGTCAAAGTGTCACTGACCTGTCCAGGTAACACACTCTCTCTCTTCTAGAGATTTTGGCAGTTCAGTGGTCAATATGTCACTGACCTGTCCAGGTAATACTAAAGGACAGGATGAAGCAAACTACTGTATAAGCTGTTATTTCCGTGAATTTCACGCATCACACTTGAATCACAAATATAACAACACAAAAAAAAAAAAAAAGTCACCATGTGCTATAAAGGTAAGAGTGCACTTATAAGGCCTCTGTGTCAATTTGTGTAAATAACATCTTGCCAAAATGTCCCTTACCTCCTCATTCGCAAACATATCTCTACGCAGAAATAACAGTGTATACAGTATACCTCTGGTACTCATAGCACAATTGCTGTTGTATAGCACCGTAGCAAATATAAATGAAAGAGGTGCTAGCCTTACAACAAGGAGACAATATAAATACTTCCTTCCCTTGGGATTTTCAAAGAGAGGGACAAAATATACAAGCATACTCACGTACATTTGGTCTATTTTGCTCCTATGAACACAAAATGCCCTATTTGTTGAGTGAATGGAAAATCTAGTTATTTTCCTCACAACAAAATTGTGCATTAGACCACTTATCGTCATAATTTACTGCTGTTGTACAGCTACATAACAAAGTTTGGCAGATACTTGCTATGATATTTCTATGTAGCTTCAAATGTTAAAATTATGGTTTCGTTCTTCACCTCTGACTTTGAATATTCATCAATACTTGCACAATATTTGGCTTGCACGGCTATCATAGTATCCATCTACAACTACCGGTACTTATGTGATGAAACTATATGAACGTCATATATAACCCTGAAATCTAAATAAAAAAGGAAAAAATAAAACGATAAAAGTAGATAAGATTGCCATCAAAGCAACATATGATACTATCAGGTGGTTTGTAATCAAACTGTAAAATTTCTTGAGTGTCCGGAGTAAAACAAGCTATTTCAGAATTCTGCCCCATCTCTGAACTCTGACCTTCATCAGGCTTTCTTTATTATCTTCACAGTCAACAACCCTTTGTCATTTAAACTGCTTTAAAAAGTCTACTGAGTATTCATGAGTCGTCAAACAAACAAGATGATAAAGATGTGCACAAGGAGATCTTAAAACACCTACCTAGTATGATTAGTGATTTTAAAGGCAGAAAAAAAAGAGAGGAGTTTTTAAAAACCAAAACATGAAAATCTAAACTTGTTTCCTCAATGCTTGACTGCATTGTATCATGAACAAGGTGTTACCAAAAGCTCCTGGTCATTCCAACTTTACTCCTTTTTCATGTTGTTGTTTTCCAGTTCTTCTTTCAACAGGACAGACAGCCTTCGGATTCCCTGCTCAAAATAAAACATTTGGAGAAATCAGCAAAGATCCCCTTAGCTGGTTCATCACATTTTGTTAAATGACATGTAGAAATGATATTTTCAAGAGTGGCAATAAAAGATTCTAAAGAATGTTTGTTGAGTGACAAAAAATGACAGTTATCTTCACAAGGAATCATGACACACCTACACCTGAATATGAAATTGTAATTACAATTGGCATGATTGAATTTATTCACAGTGAAAACAATAACGATGACCATGTTATTACCCATATCAGACATCTGAGTTGCAGTTTTACAAAATTGCATTTCTCTCGTTTTTAAGTGCCAGTAGGGAAAAGAGGAGTATATTTTTTTATTTTCCAATCCTGCACAAAAGCCTACGGGATTTATGTGTTAGAAAAGAAGGGAATATACAATGTAACATCCGGGCACTTGAGCACCTGGTGATGAAAGTTTGCGGTTGCTGAGAGTTTTGTGACAGAGGGCACTCTTCCATATATGTAAACACATAGAAATACTAAAGGATTGCAGATGAGTGGAAAATTAATACATTACATTTGAAAGTTGTGAAAAGTTTCCATTTTACTATAAATTTCTAATATTCTAATACAGCTTAAGATTGATGTGAGTAATAATAATGATAATATGGACTGGCTCCTTTCGAGAGATGGACATAATCGCCCTCACTACAATCACATTTCCCTCATCTTCGACAATCATCTCATTTCCCTCATCTTCGACAATACAATTCTACTTCAGGCAATGAATGCTGTATCCTCCTCAAGGCTGGTCCATATTATATTACTAACAGCAACAATCATAATTATAATGATGTTACGTATGGAAAGTAAAAGATAATGGATACTAACGCTTGGCCCTTATTCATTTTTGACTTATGGAATGACCGAGATGCCTTTTTTCTCTTTTTTTTTTCTTAATGGAATGACCGAGATGTTTTTTTTTTCCCTTTTCTTTTCTTCTTTTCTTTTTTTCCCTGGGCTTCAGTTCACGTATAATGGTTTTAGATGAAACTGGGCTTTTTGGATGTAATAATTTTGCTGTTGGACAGTATGAAGTAGTTTTGTTTGTAAATGACTCGGATTTTTTTTTTTTTCATTCCTTCTTCTTTTTTTTTTTCAAAAAAAACAACCCCACAGGTATTGAATAATAGGTAATTATATGAAGAAATGATTTTAAAGAAATTACTTTGTTTTAATGTATTAATTTGAATTATTATGGGAGTTTTGCCTGTGGTATTTTTTGTCAAATATCAAGGCTCTAATGCAATTTTTTATTTTTTATTTTTGTGTGAGTTGGAATGAATAGCGCCCCCATAGGGAAAATCCGAGGAAGAGATCATTTGGAGTTTGAGTTGTTTTGTCTTGATATACGAATAGCAAAATATGACAGTGATATGTGGAATGATATGAAATTGCAGAGGGAAATTATGATTTTAATGTATTTTACATGTATTTTTGTGTGTGTGTGTGTTGGGGCTGGTGGCACCGTCCGTGGATGACCTTGAGAGGTTGACGTTTTGAATGGTATTGAAATTTGTATATGTCAACCAGTAATAATTTTTAGGTTCCCCCCTCAATTTTATATCAA
The DNA here is from genome assembly GCF_964275005.1 of Diadema setosum. Taxonomy (NCBI): domain Eukaryota; kingdom Metazoa; phylum Echinodermata; class Echinoidea; order Diadematoida; family Diadematidae; genus Diadema; species Diadema setosum. Next base: position 772,501 of record NC_092695.1, on the reverse strand, counting down.
AATTCCATTTCCTTTTTTCCACTATTTGAATTCATCTCCCTTTTCTATCCTTTTTTTTTTTTTTTATGATTTACGGATTTGGTACGATAACTTATATGTATTTCCGCTTCATGTTGTGTTGATATCACATTCTTTACTTTTAGTTCTCATGCTTTTGGGCATTGAAATTATTTACCCACTTCCACATATTTACTTCCTTGCCCGCTCGTCTCCATCTTGCCATGTTTGTTTATTCCCTATACACGTACATACTGTATACATCTCCTTACCTATTGTGCAATACTCTCACCTATCCCATTTTTTTGATGCTCAGGTCTGATGTGTATAATATCTTCTTTTTTTTCACGTATGCTTATACTATCCAATTATTTAGATATTTAAGAAAGTCCATTTGTATGGAGTTCTATGTTCTTTCAAAGCTTAGAGTTTGTTCTTTGAGAATAGGCCCTGAACTGTCAATCCATATCATGCAACGTTTTGTTGTTTTGGGTTTTGTTTTGTTTTGTTAAGGGCTTCTTTTTTTTTATGCAGGGTCACAAACAGTGCTTCATCAAGAAAGATAATAAACCAGGATGGCCCTAAAAATTACCTCTTCCATATCCTCGTCAGAACACTGTGAGAAGCAGGCCCTGATGGCTGAGGATGGTTTGGTCTTGTCTGGGTAGAAGGCAATCCCTGGAACGAAGAGAACCTCCTTCGCCATGGCCTTCTCTGAGATGAGTTCATAAGAGTCCTCCACTCCGATCAGATCCATCCAGACAAACATACCACCTGTAGGGACATGCCACTTAGCCAGACCTGATAAAAATAGGATTGTATACTAGTCAGAACTATATCCACAAGCTGATGTCTGCAAAGCTGCTTGGTATAACTAATCAGCTACATGACATTTGCTCCTGCAACATTTGCTCTAGTCTTATTTTCTCCAAGGACTTTCGAGTTAGGGTTTGGGTTAGGGTTGTGATAGGGTTTTAGGTTTAGTTCGATGTGAGGATTAGAACTAAAGTTAGGGTTATGTTTGAGGGTAGAATTTATGTTTGGCTTAGAGTGCAGATATTTCATGGGAGCAATCTGGTTCTCAAGCTGGGCGCCTGCAGCAAGTCCAAAACTCCTGCGCAAGGCTTATCTGTAACAAACCCAGGTTCTCAAGGAATACTCCTCTTCTGACAGGCCTACACTAGCTTCCGATTTGTAAACAAATATTGTTTAAGTTTATGTTGATTGGATATAATGCACTCATTAGTCTAGCCCCAAGTTACATTTCTGAATTATTAGTGTTTAAATCTCACGAACACACTCATAATTTGCGCAGTTTAAAGGACACTCTTCTCTTACAAATTCCAACATGCAAAACAAAAGTAGCATTGGGAGACCGAGAAATTGCCTGTGCAGCTCCCAAACTCTGGAATGACCTACCATTAGAAGTCATGAAATCCCCAACTGTGGCAGTCTTTAAATCATGACTCAAAACACATCTTTTCATTTAACTGTCTATTATCATCAAGCACATCAGAAACTTTTGCAGCACAGAAGAATATATATCTATAGGCTTTGCGCTTTATAAATTGATATATTATTATCATTATTATTATTATTATTATTATTATTATTATTATTATTATCATTATTATTATTATTATTATTATTATTATTATTATTATTATTATTATTATTATCATTATTATTATTATTATTATTATTATTATTATTATTATTATTGTTATTGTTGTTGTCACATGATCAAAATGTCATGGAACCATTTAATCAGCACTGTGTGCCACCCACTACATAAGTAAAACCAGAAATTTTTGTGCGCATGAAACTCTGAAAATTTTGTGAGGAGCCAAGATTCACGAGAGTAAATTGCCTGCAAAAGATTTTGGCTACTACTGAGTAACACGAGTAACACGACTCTCCGAAGCTTACTTGATATTATTACCATTTGGATACCTTTGGATACATACTTCGGGCACCTTTGACATCATTATGAACAACTATCAAAGAGACAGCTTACCAAGAAAGGTAAAGCAGGAAGCTAAGTGTACTTTGAGGCCCAAAACAGCCTCGTCGCCTCCCAAGACAACAACACCAGGTAGAACCAACGGGACAGACGGAGCTCGACCCGCCAGCCCTACCGGGGGAGGTGTTCGCCCGAAGACCATCCAACACCAACGCCAATACCCATCCCTGACATTCCAGCCAGCACAGAGTACAAAGAGATTGAGGTCACACATGAAGGGATTGCTCGCTACTTTCAGGAAGCGACAAAGAACTTTGAGTCAATGATCAGAAAAGCCGTGGAATCTCTTATTGAAAGCATACAGCTGGTGGAATCAAAGCTCGGGTCAGCGATTGAGTTTGAAAGCAGGAGAGTTACAGAGATGGAGGAGAAAAATTCACACCTGGAGAAGCGAGTAGGAGAGCTTGAGAAGGAAGTGAAAGATCTCCGGTATGAAGTCGCCAAGCACAACTCGGCCATCAACAAAAGTGAGAGATTCTCTCGCCGCAACAACATCCGGATCGTGGGAATACCAGAATCCAGCGATGAAGACTGCATCACCCTCGTGGAAGGCATTCTCAAGGAGAAATTCGCATGCGACGTCAAAGTTGAAAGAGCTCATCGCGACGGAAAGTCGGCACAAGGTAAACCCAGGCACATCTTATTCAAGACCCTCTCGTACCGTCACAAGACCCACCTGATGAAGAACCAGCGTGAAAAGTTAGCAGACGAGCCGTACTACATGACGGACGATCTGACACTGGACGATCTCATCGAGAAGAGGAAGTGGTCCAAAGCTGTGCAGGATCTGTACAGGAACAACGTTAAGCTCCGCTTCTTCGCAGGTAAATGGCGAAGCCGTACTGGAGTCCCCTACGCCTTCCAGTCATCAAACTAAAGAGCATTGAAATGTATGTACAAGTAGATAACGATGACCGATTATCATGAAAGTTCTGCGATTTATGTCAATTATTTGAAACTGCCTATAAATGCCTTGCTCCTTTCTCTCTCTCTCCCTCCCTCTCTCTCCTCATTCTCCTCTTGCATCACTATCATCAAATCCTCTCGCCTGCTTGTAGTACATAACTGTGTATACCACTATTATGAAATCCAGTGGAATTCATTTGTCTCTGTTCTAATCAATCCACGGAGAGTCGATGTTTATCTTGCCTTGTAATCAACCTCTGTCATACAACTGACTACTTTATTTAGTTCGTAGTCGGTTCTAAGTTACCAGTAATTTGTACGGGTTTTTTTCTATCTTATTTACTCTACATCACTTACCTAAAACAATGTATCATGACACAATTCACCCTTTCGTACTCCATAGACTCGCTGCTTATATGTACTTGCCTACCTTGTATATGAACACAAATGGCTATGGATGACAATCTAAACGAAGGTGCTAACCATGCAAACACCTGTAAATACTATTTACCTAATGAATTTTCTGAGTGTTTCAGAAATAATTGTAATTTCAGTATATTACATTTGAACATACGTAGTCTTTCAAAAAACTTTGAAATGTTGAATATGTTACTTACCACCTTATCACACTCTTTTTCAATTATTGCCATTACTGAAACGTGGCTTCATAAACACTCACCTCCATTATTTGATATCAGTGATTATAAACTTCTCCGTAACGATAGAAAGCATGGTAAAGGAGGTGGTGTTTTATTATATGTTCACAATTCCCTGTCATTTAAGCTAAGATCTGATATTTATTTTTCCCAGGGTAATGCAGAGTCTTTATTTATTGAGGTTGAATGTGTAAGCAGTAGAAATTGTATTATTGGAGTAGTTTATAAACCTCCTATAAGTAATAATGATAACTTTCTGCAAGATTTTGACTCGATATTATCATGTGTTTGTAGAGAGAATAAAAATGTTCACGTTGTTGGTGATTTTAATATTGATTTATTATCAAATGATCGAGTATCTATTCAATTAGTTAACAATTTATATTCCAATTCTTTTGAACCACTTATAGATAATCCGACTAGAATTACACAACAAACATCTACTCTTCTTGATAATATATTTACCAACGTGCGCTGCACTTCCTCCTCGTCAGGTATTCTCTACTCTGATATATCAGACCACCTTCCTATATTTACAGTCTTTTCAGAGATGAAGCAGCAAAGCAAAGCCAACACTACAGAAACCCAATTGACTCGTAAATTTACCTCTGAGAAAATAGCAGATTTGAATATTGATCTCAGCTATGAACGTTGGGACAGTGTATTGATGGAAGAAAATGTTGATGAAGCTTTTAATGTTTTTATGACATGTTTTCAGTATCATTTAGACAAAAATATACCCATAGTTAAAAGGCAATGTAAACGTAAACGTAGAATTAAGCCTTGGATAACTAAAGGAATATTGAAGTCAATAAGAAAGAGGAATATGTATTATAAAATGAGTATTAGAAATCCCACGGTGAGTAATATAAACAGATATAAGGCTTATCGGAATAAATTAACATCTGTTATTCGTTTGTCTAAGAAATCATATTTCGCTTCTAAATTTGAGAAGGTAAATGGTAACATTTCAGGTACATGGAAAATTATAAATGATGTACTTGGTCGTTCAAAAGAATCAACAACCCAAAATAGTTTCAGACATGGAGATCATGCATACCATAAATCAATAGATATAGCAAATGTTTTTAATTCATATTTTGTAAACATTGGACCTAATCAAGCTTCAAAGGTGCCAAGCACAAAGGTAGATTTTAGGTATTATTTGGAAACCCCATGTGAGTTTTCTATATTTTTTGTTCCAGCAACACATAATGAAATCATTCAAGTTGTTAATTCGCTCAAATGTAGTGATTCAGTGAGTCATGATGATATAAGTAATAATCTTTTAAAGAAAGTAGTTTTGAATGTTGTTACTCCACTTACTCATATTGTCAACTTATCATTAAGTACTGGTGTTATCCCAAGTAAAATGAAACTTGCCAAAGTTATACCCATTCACAAGAAAGAAGATGCTTCCTTTATAAGCAATTACCGTCCTATATCTATTCTCTCTAGCTTGTCAAAGGTTCTTGAAAGAATTGTTTATAACAGACTCTACGGTTTTCTGATACAAAATAACTTACTCACGTCTTGTCAATATGGTTTTAGGAAACACAACTCAACAGACATAGCTCTTATTGAACTCTGTGATAAGATTTCCATTTCATTGTCTAAGAAAGAACATGTACTTGGAGTATTTATGGACCTTAGTAAAGCTTTTGATACCATTGATCATAGTATATTGTTAGAAAAGATGAATGTTTATGGTATACGAGGAACTCCTCTGATGTGGTTCAAGAACTATCTTTGTGACCGAAAACAATATACCATCTATAATAACTTTCACTCCGATGTATTACCAGTAAAATGTGGGGTTCCCCAAGGTTCAATCCTGGGGCCTTTGTTATTTCTTATATACATCAATGATATCTGTAATTCATCCTCTTTACTTCATTTCATTCTATTTGCAGATGATACCAATGTATTTCTTTCTGATCATAATCTTGAGCGTCTTATTGACACTATGAATACAGAATTACCCAAAGTCTCCGAATGGTTCAGAAGCAATAAGTTATCATTAAACGTAGAAAAGACAAATTATATAAAGTTCAAAAGTCAACGATCTCTAAACTGTGGCATTCATGTTGATATTGTTATAGATGACATGAAAATTGAACAGAAAGAAAGTACGAAGTTTTTAGGCATTACTATAGATGACAAGTTGAACTGGAATCTGCATATTGCCAATGTTGTGACTTCTGTAGCACGCGGGGTTGGAATATTGTACAAACTCAGACCATACATATCAAGCTCTACGTTGTTCACCATTTATAATTCCATTATCCTGCCTTATATTTCTTACTGCAATATCGTTTGGGCTTGTCAGAAGACTAAACTCAACTCACTGTTTCTCCTTCAGAAAAAAGCTGTTCGTATTTGCACGAACTCGGATTACAGGTCTCATGCAAACCCATTGTTTTTTCAATTGCGGACACTTTCCATTTACGACATTCATTATCTCCAAAGTGCTGTCTTTATGTATAGATTCCATTCGCAAGAACTTCCCACCAACCTGTTAAACATGTTTCGTTTTAATTCGGCTATTCATAGTTATTCAACCAGAACCTCGACAAACGTGCACCTAGAAAATCCAAAAACTGCCCTTGCCCATCGATCCATACGACATGCCGGTCCTGACATCTGGAATTCTCTTTCTCAAGAAGTACGACGGTGCCAATCAAAGCATACTTTTAAAAGACTAGTAAAGAATACCCTTCTTTGCAAATATGTTTAAACAATACTAACTGCATGGTTCTTGCCTGCTGTCTTACCCCAGGTTCACAGGTTTATTTTGCCATACGTACACTACGTACATAATAGCAGCGAGTCTTTCTATGTTAGTTGTTACCAGAATTGTCAATCTTGTATACTTTTCACTACCATGATGTAGAGTATCCCTCTCCTCATCTTTTCCTCTCACTTTTCTTTCCTATTCTCTCTTTCTTTCATCTTCCTATCTATGAACAAATTGAACGCGCATAATACATTTTTTTTTTAATGATGTTTATGTACATAATATGTGTACGTTATCCATACTGGGCGTCCCAGTCAAGCTTTTCATAGCTTATGACGATCCAGACAAAATGTGTAATATGTTTCATGTACAAACTATGTGCATATTTGTGAATAATGTATGTATATGCATTTTGTGAATAAATCAAATCAAATCAAATGTACAATGCATTGAATGACAGTACTGTGCTGTATACCATACAAGGACATACTGGAGTAGTGTGCATACTAGTCTGCACATACATGTTGTTTTCTTGTTTTGTTTTGTTTTTTCATCGTCAGCAATTCACGAGAGGTTTACGCTGCTAAAAAGGCTGCCTACTCCAATTCGCAAATGCTTCTGGTTTAACAGTATACAGGCTGCACTTTTAACTTACAAATTGTCCTTTTATGTGCGCCATTTCTGAATGATAGGCCTACAACAGATGCACAAACTTTACTGGCTGCCATATTTAATAGCCAAATGTATAAACTTTTCACAATCCATACAAGTGTGTAATTCACGGGAATTCTGACTGAATTAGTATTGATAATGCAGGTGACACTTTGATGCATACACTTAACCTGTTAAAGGGTGTGTACAGTTCTGGTCGAGGTGAGGATTTAGCTTTTAACGTTTTGCGAGATATTCAGAAACCACTCTATGAGATGTCAAAGAGCATGCAGTTCTAAGGGGTATCAAAAGTTTATTAGATGAAAATCGGTTTTGAAATTTTTGAAAAGATTCGCAAAATTAAAATGCACACGAAACTGTATGCCAGTGGCAATTCGCGAAAATTTCATGTCGCGAATGTATCATGTTTTACTGAACAGTACTGTGTCTACCATTCAGCTGTAAACCCAATAATCTTGTTTAACTAACAGAACTTTGGAAGGCTGCCTCTGCTAGCTATCCCTGTAGGACACACAACTGATGAAATGTAATTAGCAGTAGCACACTTGCCTAAAGACAGACTACTGAGTGTGATAATCTGATTTAATCAGAGCTTCTCTCGTAACCCATTCCTTACTGGAACCTGGTGGCCTGTGCATTAAGTCTTTGGGAAATTCAGAATTCAGTATGGAACCGGTTAAGACTGCACTTTGAGAAATAGACAATGTTTGTGTTTACTCATGACCTTGCATAATCATTAACCGAACAAACATGCTTTTAGTTTATCTCTGCCTGCCTGGGCCGCTGATTATTTGTTCTTTACTTCAGCTGTTCAAATGCTCGTCACACACTGTTCCAAAAATTATCTCACAGCTGTAATCTCTCCCTCTCTCTCTATATTTCAAACTAGTGGCTATCAACATTTCACTCTATACTAAAGTAGTTCATTTAAGTACAGTTTTGACAATATACTGCTTGTTACTCATTTTCAACCAACATAATCCAATTTTGCAAATATTATATAAAAATAGTCAAAATGCTTAAATGTATTGATTCCATGTCTGCTTTGGTAGCTGATTTTTTCTTCTTCTGCACTAGTTTGTGTAAATGTCATAATACTGTAACTTACACAGGCTACCTCAAAGGTAACAAGGAACAATATACTATAATTCACTAGGTGGCTTCATGAATACATGCAAATGATTGAAAACTTCTATAAGGAGCTGGAAACTTGTAAGGTCAGTCCTTTGTTCTCACCATCCGCCTTAGTAGACAAATAAATGAATAAATAAATAAATGAATGAATGAATGAGTGAATGAGTGAATGAGTGAATGAGTGAATGAGTGAATGAATGAATGAATGAATGAATGAATGAATGAATGAATGAATGAATGAATGAATGAATGAATAAATACACTAGACTTGGAATTTGTCAAGACTGACAAATTAGGTGATCCGATCTTTTCGAAAATCAATGATTTGAGTCCTGATCCCAATAGGCATGACCATACAGGTTTCATCTGTGTTTAGGGGACATTGCAGCCGTGTGATGTTCAGAATCTCATTTAGAAAAGTAAGTCAGACCTGCCATCTTTGGTACCGAATTCCGTATACACTAACGAAGATACAAAACGAAGTATATTTGACCTTTGACCCCACTTTGCACACCCAACATGGCGTCTGAGCAAAAAGTGGTTATTTTGTGAAATGATTCTTGTAACATGGTCTTGGCATGTGCAAAATATGGGAAAGATAGGACATGTATTCACCAAGATACAGGATAAGACATTTATGACCTTTGACCCTAATTTACATACCCAAGACGGTGTTCGATCAAGTAGTTGTTATTTTATGAAATAATGTACGTGACATGAACTAAACATGTGCAAAATATGGTGCTGATAGGTCCTGTTTTTCTTGAGTTATTGCAAAGAAAGTTGCAGAAAGAAAGAAATATCTCAATACATCGAAGATAAGCTTTAATTTCAACCAAGTATTTTACCGTGATCCCGACATCGTATGAAAAAACTAAAGGCACACACCCGATAGCGCAAAGTCTCAGCTATAACATAATAAATCTCGTAAAAATTCACCGAAGGGTAAGTGAGCTAGTGCTCGATAAAGACAATCATGTCAATTTTCACATCTAGAAAAATTCCCTCCCATAGAGATAACACGTCATAACGAAGAAAGAGAAAGAAGTACATATGACCTTTGACCCCACTTTGCACAGAAAAGATGGCATCTGAGCAAAAAGTGGTTATTTTGTGAAATGATTCTTGTAACATGGTTTTTGCGTGTGCAAAAGATGGGAAAGATAGGACATGTATTCAGCACGATACAGGATGAAACATTTATGACCTTTGACCCTAATTTACATACCCAAGATGGTGTCCGATCAAGTAGTTGTTATTTTATGAAATAATGTACGTGACATGAACTAAACATGTTCAAAATATGGGGTTGATAGCCATTGTTGTTGTTGATCTATTGCACAGAAAGTAGAAGAAAGAAAGAAAAATAAAGAAAAACTTAAGTTATTTTATAGAAATTTGAAGGAGAAGCATAAAAAACCCAGAAAAATATAAAGTTAGGAAGGGAGATTAAGACTAACTAAAGAAAAAGAAGAAAAAAAGTGTTTACAAAAATCAAAAAAAAAAACATTGGCAGGGGTGAGCCTCGAACCAGGGACCTTAGGATTACGAGTCGGATGCGCTATGCACTGACCTATTTCATGCTCCGTAGGCCATGTGTTTTAAGCAAAATGACGCTGCATCGAAGCCAAGTACCAATTTCAACCAAGTTTTTCGACGTGATGCCGACATCGTATGAAAAAACGGAGGGCACACTTACGATAGCCCAAAGTCTCAGCTACAACATATAAAAATCTGGGAAAAATTCACTGAAGCATAAGTGAGCTAGTACTCGAAAAAGAGAGTCATGTCAATTTTCACTTCCAGAAAAACTGCTCTCCCATAGAGATAACACGTAAACTGGTCAAATTTTACAAGGAATCTTTCAATCCATTTTTACGAGGTGATGACGTCATCCAATCAAAATTTTGTTGTAATAAATATCAAAGAAAATGAAATAAGCTACAACATACTGAAATTTGGGTCAAAATCGGCAAAGGATAAGTGAGATACGCTCGAGTGAACTTGAAATTTGATGACGTCATTTTGAAAATTTACTTTCTTTACTTTATTAAGAAATTTGATATCTTTTAATCATTTTTCCAGCATCGCCAACCCATGAAATGACATATACAACTCATCAGCTTTCATAATATGTAAAGAAAACGGGGGGTCACCGTCCATCCTGACGAGTAAAATCGGATTTAAAATTGGCGGTTTTTTGGCATTGTTGTACTGTATATCGCCATTGACGCGCGCGCGGAATTTCAACTTTGACGGGCCCGTATGACGTCATATTGAGTCGGATTGACTTGAAACTTGGTTGAAATATTCCTTGACATTTCAGGCATCCGATAAGTGTAAAAAAACGGGAAATTTCTATAGCATATGAGCTGTGCGTGCCCATATGTGCGCGCGTGTACGCGTCCGTCCAATTTTTTCAATTTTTAAAAAAATGCTCAGATAAATGGTCTGAAACGTGTGCAAAAAAAATTTGAGCTCGATTTGAGCATACAAATATTTCAACGCGCGCGTACGCGCACGTTTTAAGATAAAATATGAATTTTGAGAATATGAGTAGAATGCGCATAACTTGAAATATATGTGACGTAAATTTCATTGAAAAATTCTATTCCATTAGTGAGATATGATTGAGAATGTGTTTTCATATAATGACGTCACAGTGACGTCACGGTCGACTGATCACTATTATACATTTGATCTGTCGTCTTTGGGACATGATACATATATGGTATAATTTTGAAATTGATAGGAAGAGGACTTTCTGAGCTAACCTCTACACAAATTTTGTCCAGAAATAAAGAAGAAGAAGAAGAAGAACCAACAAAGAATCCGTACAGATACAGAAGGTGATCCGAGAGGATACTCGGATCACCTAATAAATAAATAGATAAATAAATAAATGCGTGGACACATTTTTATATCAAAAATACAGACAAAAGCCCTGAAGAATGGGTAAAGGCCTGCAGTGAATCAGTCCAACTTTTCACTGCTTTGAGCATGTATGCATTGAATGATGAGATTTGTGTGTGCATATGCACCTTTCATTTCATCTTATGCTTGACTTGACATGCCTGCTACCTTCATGGTAAAACTGCATTTGGAGAGACTTCTTGAAGACAAACAACACACTTTCAAATTTTGAAGTGTTTTTACAATAAAAGAGCACACTATTGTGGAATGAAATCTCACAATGAAGAAAGGCATTTGTAAAGAATTCTTGATGACAAGCAACACACTTCCAATTCGTCAAAGTGTTTCTACAATAAGAGCAAACTGTTGTGGAATGGAATTCCTGGGGCCCGTTGCATAAAAGTTACAATTATGGTAACTTTGCCATCCAATGGTAACTACCATGGCAACAATACTCAACAGCCAATCAATATCAAGAATTTCATGGAAGTTACCATTGGATGGCAAAGTTACCATAATTGTAACTTTTATGCAACGGGCCCCTGGTGTGTAATGACACGTGACCTGAAGCAGGCAAGTTGATAAGATCAGGTGTTCATACATGGGTACCAACGGAGATTTTATGAAAGAGACCAAAATGTGTACTCAGAGTATCAACATTTGCTACTCTCCAGACTTTAAGCTTTCCAAATGGCAAGGACTTTAGATCTCATTACATATTACTTTGATATAAGATATCTCAGTAGAAGCCAATGAATAAATTTATATATCATTAGTGGATCTCTGTTTGCACTTAAAATTCAAGAGTAAGTAAAAAGAAGCAGTAACCATTATTGACAAAAGACATGGTACTGATTAAATGCTAAAGTTCAGGGACACAAGTAGAATTGTTGCATTCCCTCAGTCAGAATTATCAAACATGCTTACTTTGAGAATGAACCTGTTGAGGACAAGTCCCGAGTATACTCAGGCAGGTGTCTATGGGAAATTTGTCTTGTAGCAAAATTAGTCTATCCTCAACAGGTTAAAATCATTGAAAAGCTCACTGCTTTATGCCTGTATCATTTTTAAAACTGTTCACTCATCAATATCACTGTTTGGGGAAAGTTTTTCCTCTGAACCAAAGTAAGGAAAGCAATGTGTCCCTTTGATGATGGGGAGGAACAGATGATGAGATACCTTCTGGGCCCCGTTTCGTAAAAGATGTTAGGATAGCAAATCTTGCTGGCATACCAAATTTCCGTGGCAACAGCCAATCAGGAAGCTAGATCTTGTCATTACCATTGTATGACAATTGCCATTCCAGCAAGAGTTGCTATCACAGCAACTTTTTAATGAAATGGGGCCCTGGAATGCCCCCACCTGCCTGAGCACAATGAGTATTAAACCAAAATGATGTGAATGCCAGAATTCTGTGGAGTACTGGATGGGTTGAGTGTAGTAACCCGAGAAGAAGAAGAAGAAGAACAAGAAGAACAAGAAGAAGAACAAGAAGAACAAGAGGAAGAAGAAGAAGAAGAGGAGGAAGAAGAAGAAGAAGAAGAAGAAGAAGATGAAGAGACAAAAGAATTGCAACTCCTGTGTCATTCTCTATCTGATTTTACTGTCAAGTTTTGCGACTCGCAATAACATAGTACAGTACAGAAAATTTCTAAAATACATGTGAAATAAACTTGAAACTCCCAAACTACTTTTATCACAAACAGGCTTGATAGGTAACTACCAAAACTGACCGGTCAAGTGTTTGTCCATAGCCGCTAGCAGGACATCTCTTCTCTGTTGGTAGAAAGCGCAGACCTGTGAGGCGTGTTTTAGGAACCCTTCAACGCCCCAATTGTTCAGCAGCTTGTACAAAGTCAGCTGGAAATGAACATCAGATGCACATCCGTTATCAAAAGATTCAGGCTAGCACAATGTCTTAATCAATTCACCCTGGAGAAAATGCTGAATGTGAAAAATAAAATTTGGGGATGTATTTTGGAGAAACTGTCACCATGGTCACTATGATGCATTTATATTGAATGAGTGTTTACAGATGGAGTGTACGCACGATTTGAACCTAGGTTCCATTCAAAACATGAATGGATGCAATAACTGGGGTATTTAATATGATTCTAGAGATATTTCAAACTATAAATAGTAGGATGAATAGGGTGAAAAAAAAAAAAAAAAACAAACAAACTTTGCTCAACTTTGACTTCAATATGATCCTGGCCCTTTCACAAGTTATTCTTTTCAGACACATCTCTCACACTTAAAACCAGTATGAATGAACACACAAAAATTCCATCTATAGAATAAATCCACCTCCATCCAGTCATTTTACAAGTCTTATCCTCTCCTTCAAATTAACACTCTGTTATTCTGCAAGAAATCTATCTTCTCTTAATGATTTCCACAACCAGTCTATTAATTCTTTATGTGCCATGTTTGCATGCCCGACTCAGTCGATGGCGAGCCAACTTCGCATATTCTGCTCAAATGAACAAACCCACCCAAATCAATCTATGAATAGCCAAATGCCGTGGTACTATGAAAACATTTCTCATGTTGCATTCCTGTCACATGTAGCTTGCATTTTATGTGGTGATTGACTATCAAAGGATGTTCCCTTCTTGATTCGTGAGTGAATTCTAAGTTTCTGTCACTATTTTGTATGCAAAAGTAATGCCTCTACAATAATGTAGTTACTGGTCATTTGAAAGAAAAGCAATCATAGATTTGTCATACGATTTACATCAAAGCAAAGCTTGGCATTTTCTCTACAACTCTGGTCATTACAAGGCCAGAAAAAAAAATCTGTAAAAGTCTCATATAATTGAAAAACAGAACATTTTCCCAGGCCATGATTACGTTGCAGTCTCAAAATAATGTGGTACACTGGGGTTCACACAATGGCACATAAAGAGTTAACTGGTGCATACTTTGAACACTCCTTAGTTCTCTATCACTCACTCATTACATAGACAACATTCCCTGCTAACTTTGACAGCTCACTTGTCATGTACAGTGTAGTGACAGTAGAGGGCAGTATTGGTGTATCAGAGTGGAATAAAGTGATAAGGCTTACCTGAGTTAGCACACTGGTGTGTAGCACCGAAGACTGCATATGCATGATGATGCGATGGACCAAGTCATGTGGTCCGGTTACCACGCCAACTCGTAGTCTGCAGGTCATTCAAACAGGTGAGGAGATAGTGGAAAAAATGAAAATTTGATAATACGTATTTACATTTGTACTTGCCATATAAAGAATAACCTTCAGGACATATGAGCCTATTTGCGCCCAGAATAGCTATTCTATCATCAGTGAGTTGAATGTACTTCTAAACTCAAAGTATAAAAGAAAAACAAAGACTCCAAAATGCTATCTGTTCTAATGGTATCATTAGCATAAATTGACACATATTTTCACATACTCAAATGAATTTCCTTCCTTCTATAATTAATTGACTTATTCTATGCCAATGAGTCTGACATACACAAATTTCACACTCAAATCTATGAGCAGGTAGTGGCACGCAGAGATTTAGTAAAGACTGTTATATACTGGAAGTACAGTGGGTTTGACCTCATAGAATCAGCCTTGTCTTCCAAGCCTATTACAGGAAATTATCTTGTTTGTCCATATCACAATGATACTAGAATAATATGTCTGTACCCACTTTCAGTTTCAGTTTATCTTATTTAATCACCGCAATTTGCTTCAGCAAAACTGTCCTTCTGCAAATCTGTGAACAACATAAAAATAGCAGAAATACATACAGACTGCATATACAATAATGAAGAAAGGAACAAGTCTCAGGTGGCAACATAAACAACAAAACATTAAAAAGTATTACAAAAAAAAAAAAAAAGGAAAGCAGAGCAAAATACCTATGGTAACATGTTATTTCAACAAAGTCAAATAGAGACAGAAAAAAAAAAAATCCTGGGCAGTTACCTAGGCTGCAACAGAGATATATCAAGAGCTCATTTGAAACTGGACAGAGAGAGCTTACATTTCGAGTCATAAGCTAACTGATTCCAACTCTGGACTCCTCTAAAGAAAAGAGTTCTTTTTCCAACTTCCAAAGTATCTAATGACAAATGACTGTGGATTGCTGACTCGCAGAGGTAGAGCATCTTGGTCCAATCAAAAGGACAGTTTATTTTGAATAATTTGCAACTTTTCAGAATACGTTTTTCACAGTTTACCCCATACAATGCTGCAATAATCAAATTTATTCTAAATAATGGACTTGTAAAATACAAGAATAGTTTTTTCAGTTATACAAAATCGTATTCATTTCAATAAATACAGACTTTTCGCTGTGCTTTTTATCACCCTATTCACCTGTAGGCTCCAATCAAGATGTTGGTCAAGATAAACTCCTAAGTATTTACAGCAAGTACATGAAGATAATGCTTCTTATAACTCAATGCAATCAGCATCTGGACAGAAGAGAAGTCAGACACAGACAAATAGACACACAGACATACAAATGGACAAATACTGCATAACTGGCCATAGAAAGAGCAACACAAATGAGCACACACAAAGAAAGACACACATACAGATATACACACTCACTGACTCACAACCATGCTGGATATAGACGTGAACACAAACACACACACACACAAACATACACCACAAACACACTGATAGACAAACAAACAGACATGTACCGGGCACCCAGAGACACTCACTAAGACAGCCAGGTACAAAGATACAGACACACGCAAAGAAAGACCTAGATACATACATAATACATAAGCAAATTAACTCAAATGTCGCAATGGAGACAAATTCACACACAAATGCACACCCCCCCCCCCACACACACACACACAGAAAGACAGATGACCATGACAGACAGAAACACTTGACCCAAATAGTATTGAAGACAGACACGCAGACAGTCAGCCACCTTAAGACACACCCCCAACCAGGAAGCTTACCCGGCTGAGATGATCTTAGCAATTGAATCGAAGCGTAACACTCTCCCATCCACATCCATAGAGAGGAAACTTGGGCATTTCTGGAATGCAAACAAACATGAGCAATGTACATGAATTATACACAAGTCTCTTCCTTTCACCAACAATGAGGTTCATGATAGGTAAACATACATTATAGTTGTCTAGGACAGGGCTATGTCTGATACAGTCATGAATCATACTTCTGAATCATTGGTAAAATATGTGGTAACTTTTTGTGCAACAAATTCTTTTTGTGCAAAAATTTAAGATTTCTCATGTTGATGTTATGTATGTATGATAGCTCAATATGTTCTGTTTAATTTGGAGAAATTTATGCATCATAGTAATATATTTTAGCCTTAGGGCTATGATTTTGCAAGTTTTTACCAAATAAACCATTCTGATAACAATAACGAAATAATGATAACAATAAAACAATAACAATGACAAGCTATTGAGATTTCTTTAGAGTAAGATTTTGAATGCATATTATGGACTGATGAATATGAAAATTTTACTTTTTTCTCTTTTTTTTTAACTGCAAGATTAAAACTTAACAACGTCTTCACATCTTGAATATGCAGTGCATGTTTTTTCCTCTTACAACATGCTTTCCTTTAATCTCCCATTAATTCAGCTGTCCTTCAATAATTTTTTTAACTCAAGGTTCCTCTTTCCTCACAAGGCATTGTCCTAGTAAAAATAAATTTGATATGAAGTAACTCATCAAAATGCGGCCTTTATTGCACTTGGATCCAAAACATGTTTATTTGTCTGCACTCTCACTACTTCCCCTATTAAGAATTTCCTGACTGGTCTATCACTTTTCCTCTTTTGGTCACACTTCTAAACTCTACATTGAGGAAATACAAGTTAAGGTTTAAATATCAAATTGCAATTTTTTTTTAACTATGTGAACACAGTGTTGCGGATGAAAAGTAAACATCCAGGAATGACTGAGCAGACAGGTTTAAATGTGTCAAAGTTGAGTTCTATTTCCTCCCTCATTCAGACCTGGGAAATTCAGTTTAAATTGTTCGTTGAATTCTCGGTATCGCCAATGCGCAGAAAATTTCTGCGCATGCTGAAAAGCCCTGTCTCAGATGCACTGTGGGATTCCTCGGTGCCATTGTCACTTCCGGGTGTCTTGCACGTGTCAATAGTTCCCATGAAATTCAATGCAATTTTCATCTGCTTTTCTTTTATTGCTGCTTTTTTCTTCGCTTAGAATTTGACTATAAAAAAAAAAGTTTAAAATTTTTGAAATTTTAAACTCTAGTGACATCAAATTTACTGACTTGACGTCACTAGAGTCATGGTTCACTACTGCAAGGCTTCAATGTGCTGGTCACATGATGGAAAGTGAAGAAATCTTCAACAAAAAAAAATATATCCCTGGATAAAGACGGAACGTGATCTGAGTGCATACGCTGCCAAAACCAGGGCAAGTTTGTCTCCAGGGCTATCCCATAATGCATCTAAAACGCTGCTCTGCACACAGCACCTAGGTATTGGTGATACTAAGAATCATTATGGCATTTTCCATGCAGTAAAAGAAAGGAAATAGTTGCTGGATATTTCAAACTATGGCAGAGTGAAAGTTTTCTGACATGACATGGTAACACAGCAAGCTATGACTATTCTAAAATACATTGAATGGCTAGTGTGCGTTGATTTCAGAAATAACATGCCTAACTGTATGAATCAAAACTGTATAAACGCATTTGATTCATACTAGATATGTTCCTTCCAAAGAAAGATTTATCATTTGTTCAAGATGCTTGCCCAAGAATGTGTTCAGTATTTTGTCATAAACTCCATGACATTTACCCCAGAAATTCACCTTTGTACTAAGAATTCCCTGCTCTCCTATCTAGCACGCTTGTAAACACAACATGTAAACAGAGAGTTGAAACTTGCTGAAAATTACAGTCCAAATGTAGCACAAATTAGAACTTTCAGTTTCTGTATGATTTCTGATTGTTAGAACAAAGAGGCAAGAAGATTTTCAGTTACTTTTTCACAGGAAACCATTAAATAATATGAATACAATATGGGGGGAAAATGTGTTCATGCATAAAAAGCCCAGAAAAATGTTTTTGGGTCAACATTCATTGGCACTTTGCCCCATTTTCCACGGAATAATTATGCTGTTGATAAGTCAGCAAGCATCATCAAGAGCACAAATACATCGGGTTTGCCAAGTTTCACATGTCAATTGAAAATAAGTGAGATTCCAATAAAATGGAGATACATTGTGTGATACAACATGCATTTGGGTAGTACTGCTTCCCAAACCCGAGAGGCCTTCATCTTATGTAAACATAAGATGAAGGCCTCTCAGGTTTGGGAAGCAGTACTACCCACATGAACATGCATGTGGGTAGTACTGCTTCCCAAACCCGAGAGGCCTTCATCTTATGTTTACATAAGATGAAGGCCTCTCGGGTTTGGGAAGCAGTACTACCCACATGCATATTGTATCTCCATTTTATTGGAATGTCACTTATTTGCAATTGACATGTGAAACTTGGCAAAAATAGACAGGTTTTGAGGAAATGTAAGGGTAGCTCCCTGGCGAATCAGGGAGATGTTTATTTCTGCTGCTGGCTGATGTCAAAATCAAGCTGCCACATCACTTGGTGATGAGATACAAGATATTTGCTGATTTTCATTTGATATATTTATGGTACTTAAGGGTAAAACACAGTTTCCATATGACTGCAGAAACAGTCTCTATGAGCTCTAAAATGGAGACATATACTGTACACATAAGAAATGTGTTGAAATAACACTGTGACAATAGTTGGGTAATTATAAAAATGGGAAATAAAACTATAAAACAAAGTATGCTGAAAGTATTGCAATCTCAAAGCATATACCCAATCGTGGCTGCTATGTGATGTATCATAATCAACTACATCGATTACGGTGTGTTGAGCTAATGCTGTATAGCAGTATCAATCGTGCGATAGTGAATCAAATGCAGCTTGTTAGTTGCATGCAATTCAATACTACTGCTAGGTTACGATTCAATCATCATCACATACCAGTTATATTCTACCAACCCACTACTGCCCCCGAGGGCACTGCAGGAATAAGAGTTGCGTACTATGAATGAAATTATTTTACACTTTTGATCTTTGCATGCTCCAAAACGCAAATTACATCAGCCAGACAAGTTTCTTTCTTTTAATTCACAGCCAATGAGGAAGGACGATTGAAATTAGTGTGGCTGATGTCAAAGGTTAATTGAAGTAATGATTAGCAGAAGTTGGATACATTATTGATAGGAAGACAATTTCGATGTTTGAATTATATTCAGCAACAGCAGACACTATCTGTGAGTTCATATAATTGGTAATTATCAAAGAAGATTTCTGCGGATTGATTTAATCTGATTTTCTTTACGAAAACAGACGGATGATCTGCCATTTGCATTTTGGTAGTGATCCAAATAACTGTATGGATCCAGGATACTTTTGGCCATAAGGCCAACAAACGGGGGAGTTTAAGCTAAGCGTATTTGAGGTGTGCATGTACGCACTGAGTGCATGCTTGAGGTGCAGCACTAGCATGAAGCTAGCTGCTGATGACATAAACTCTGAGATACAACAGAAAGGCTTCTTTATCATTGACAAATATTAGGGCAATTTTCATCATGCATGTATGAGTGGAAATGAGCTCCTGGGCAGAGGTTTGTGCTCTGTGAGTGCTTTTCTAGTAATAATTGTCTTTTTTTCCCTTCTTCTTCTTTTTCTTTTATGGCACACTGCACACAGTGAGCATGGTTAATACCTGGCTGATGCTGATTATTGCTAGTCACCTGTAATGAACAATAAGGGGTGGGCATCATTCACCTGTTTTCATGTGTGGGTACAATCATAGACCACTGCACAGGGATCAAACCATGCTCTTTGCAATGAATCAATGAAGTGAGTTGTTTTATGTGCGTGAGTCGTGAATAACTTGATCGCAGGCCCTCCATTCAATGTCCTACCCAAGGGATGGAATATTTTTTCCTCCTACTAGAGGGGAATATACAGCTGTATGATTACATACAACACTGCTCAGCTTGACTCAACAAGAACCAAACCAGAGCCATCTGGACTACAAGGCAGATGTGCTACCAACAGAGTGACATCAGCACCCAATCATATTGTAATTATCAGACTGAGTATCATCATCCAACATCATCATTATTACCTCCGCCAAGGGAGGAGGTTATGTTTTCGTTAACATTGGTATGTTTGTTAGTTAGTTTGTCCGTCTGCAAAATAACTCAAAAAGTAGTTAACGGATTTGGATGAAACTTGCAGGAAAGGTTGAGAATGACACAAGTAACAAACGATTAACTTTTGGTAGTGATCCGAGAATTTTGGGGGAATTTATGAAGGATTTTTGATATTTTGGCAGGTAGGGTCAATGAACTTGGGAGTTCAGGCTGTGCATATTTGAGGTTTGCATGCGCGCACTAAAGTGCGTGCATTAGTTTCTGCTAGGGAGAGGCGCGCCGTGTAGCTGACAGTTTATGACGTAACAAAGGCTTCTATATTGGGAAATCGGGCGATTTTTCAGCATGTATACCTATGGGTGGAAATCACTGATCTGTTTGGGAAGAGTAAGATCATCGGTGGAAAGTAGCTAATTGGCGGAGGTCTGCGCTCTCAGAGTGCTTTTCTAGTTATTACTTTGTCAGTTTACCATTTATTTACAAACAAATAGCAAATGTCTCACAAGTACTGAGGATCATATATTCTCTTTTTGGTGCATATTTAGTTAATATCCAAAGACTCACATTTTTTATTTTTCATGTTAAAGCATTTTTTCTATAGTGCCCATACATAATCATTGAAGATGTAATCATTTCAAAGAACCAGTTCCAACCAACACAGTGCACTCTCATTATAACGAACATGGTTATAACGATATTCCAGTTACAACAAAATAAAAATTGAGGCCGTAACATTATCCACTGTATATATTTTTATTGTTTATTTGTTCGGTTATAATGAAATTTTGATATAATGAAAGAAAACTGTCAGTCCCAAAGACTTCTTTGTAATGGGAGTCCACTGTATAAGCAATATCATGTGGATCTTTGAAATCATTTAGCTATCATAATCTTGTCAATTACCTCTTGAAATTGCAGGAAGTAGTATGCATCATCTTCCATGATGATGATGTCATATTTTCTGGCCAGCTCATAGATCTTTTTTCTCCTCTCTAAGGTGACACAGCTTCCAGTCGGGTTGTCACCATTAGGCACAATGTAGAGGAGTCTCGGAGCATCCGAACTGCAGACAGAATAGACAACATACTGTATGTCAAAACAACAATAACAACAACAACGGGACCCTCTGCAACGATTACATTAAAAATGATCAATCAATCAAAATACAATTTCAGGGTATGAAACATCTTACAGAAAACTCCATCCGATTTGCTTCAGTGGTCAAAGAGAAATGAGTAATTTTGTAGAGCATGTCAGGAATCCCTTCCCTCCAAGTTCTGTCCATTGTGTTCACTCATTAATATGCAGTTCCAAGAGCATCCAAGTGCTAAACTTGGAGAAATCAGTCCCATGACATTCAGCACAATGATCCACATTTCTCTGTGACCATTTAACCAAACTGAATGGGGTTTTCTGCAAAATGTACATGTAGGTAAGATGGTATATTTTTAGACCCTGAAATAGCATTAGGACAGCTTAATATCGGAAGTTATCAATGTGAAAATCCAATTGTAATTTTTTTGGGACAGGCTGTAGCTATGTAGTCTAACATCCTATCGAGTCCATCAAGTGTGACCCCCCAAAAAAGTAATTTGCCTCTTTATGACTGAATAGATGTAAACGTTAACCCATTGAGGACGGACTGATTTTGCTATACTTGTAACACACATTTCCCATAGACACCTGCCGGAGTATTCTCAGGAATTGTCTTCAACAGGTTAAAGGAGACTTCCTCAGGATTTTGAGATTTTTCCATATAACATCTATAAACTGGTTATACTGGATACAGAGTTTCAGAATTTATGGTGATTGGGATGAGGAATAAAAATGTTTTCAAAATTCATAACAAATTACAATAAACGAGGATAATGACAAAACAGCTTCACATAAGAAGGCATGATTCAATTCTCAAGGAAGTGGAACAAAAAGAAGAAAGCCTGCATAAATTCTACACAGGCGAAGTTGTTAAGCAAGTGGTATTGTAATGGGAATACATTGCTACATTTTTTGAATATGTGAGCCTGTCATGTCATCATCTTTGTTCAGTGTTTTACATATTGGGTTGTTGTTTTTTTTTCAGAGTATTGATTTCTCTGCTCAAGGACCACAATATATTCCACAAATTTACACATGGTACAGCTGTACTTTATTCATACATAACATATTTTGCGAAGTTTTCATTTTCATGAATTTTGCAAGTCGGTTGCTATTCACAAATTTAGAAATGTGTGAAAATATTCACTCTGATCCCATCATGAGTGTGATGTACACACATACACTATTCCATTCAGTACTGTACTCCACAATCACAAATTGACAACTTGCTGAATTGTCGGGAAGTCCCAATTCGCAAAAAGTTATGCTCACTGTATGACATATACAGTTAATCGTCTGGAATATCCCTTTAAGTGGGATATAGCCATATTTGGCTCGCACTATGATAGAGACATGCTTCTCAAAAGTTGTTTAAGTTTCCAAGAATCAAATGCTCTTAAAGAATAAATAGTTCTGTTCCGATAAGTTTCCAAGAATCAAATGCTCTTAAAGAATAAATAGTTCTGTTCCGATAAGTTTCCAAGAAGCTTCTCATCAACTAGGCATGATTTTGTTTGTAGTGTGATCGCAAGCTCAAACTTCTGAAAGCTATTCGGAAGTAAACTACATGTACTTTTGTGTAGTCTGACAGCAGGTCATGAAATGCTCAATGTAGCACTGGAGACATATACTGTCAAAACTACTTCAGCAAAGTGAAAGAGCAGGCTTTTACTGACGAGCATTTTCATTTTTGAAATACACTTGATGAGAAAAGAAGCTATTCTGTCAGCCATTACAGGCAGAGAAGGACTCATGCAGACTTGATTTCCCAGAAGCACTATTCAAATTTTCAAGTACATATATTAAATCTAGTTTTAATAGTCATTTTTGTAGCCAATAGTTGGCAAGTATACTACACTTCTTATAGCCACATTTCTTTCATACAGTACTCTTATCATAATTATATCACACATGTAGTTAAGATAAAGGGCAAGACAGACTGGGGATATTCAAGGGAAACCAAACCCAAAGAGAAATGTGGATTGAGTGAAAGCAGCAACATTAGTAGAACAAATCAGTGAAATTTTGACGAAAATTGGACAATTGATGCAAAAGTTATGAATTTTTAAAGTTTTGGAGTTGAAACTGCAGGATGAGGAGACTACTAGAGATTATGACGTATGTGTGAACAACAATATAAAGAAAATATACAGGGAATTCCACAAAAATTCCTTTTTCATGAAAATTACACATTCCATCAAACTAATACTGACATTGTAAGTTAAGGGTAACAATTATTCCCCCTGCTTTCTGACAGCGGTTAGTCAAGTGCTCTTAATTATGCTAGAAAAGTGAATTTTTAAGGAATTTTCTTTATATTTTCTTTATATTGTTGTCTACACATATGTCATAATCTCTAGTAGTCTCCTCATCCAGCGGTTCCAACACCAAAACTTTAAAAATTCATAACTTTTGAATCTTTCACTGATATGTTCTACTAATGTTGCTGCTTTCACTCAATCCACATTACTCTCTTGGTTTGGGTTCCCATTAAGAAACTCATCATTGATATCCCTACATTAACCCCTTCTGTTCCAGGGACTTTGGACAGTGTGTACAATGCTATGGGGCTTTCTGTGCCAGTCAGTACTCAAAGCACACAAAGGGTTAACTAGCTGCAGTCTCACCCTCCCTTCCTGGCCTCCTCTGGGTCCCACTGAGACAAGATCTGTTCCATGTGGTCCGGGTCCAGTCCCTCTCCGTCAACCCTCACTGGGAGAACCTCGGCTCCAAGGGGCTCCATCTGTATGGAGGAGGTAACAACATGGCACAAGGTGGTGAATTGATGTGGGAAGCAATGTGGTTCAGTGGCTCTAGGTGCTCAAAGACAAAATTCTTGGTTCAAACCCGGACAGGATGTGCAATGGACTAAATATACTCACTGACACCCACTTGACCACGTATATGAAATGGATATCTGGCAATGCTGGGGTAGGCCTGATGATAATGCTATGACCCACAGGGAGAACAGAGGTTATACAGTGGACTCCCATTACAAAGAAGTCCTTGGGACCGGCAGTTTTCTTTCATTATATCGAAATTTCATACCGAACAAATACAACAATAACAAGGCAAGTGCCAAAATGTATCTCACCCATTCGCATAGAAGAAATTAATGTTTTTCTAACTCCCTGAAGTTCATTGACCCCGCCTATGACCTTTGACCTTTTCGTGACCTTCAACTCCCCATGCCGTCAAACCCCCGTTTGAGACGAGACCCCATTGGCAAACGAAGCTGATGGGGTGCTATACCCCCCTAACGAATCCTCGTTTGAGAAGTGGGAGGATCAATTATGTATTTGCCCATTGCAAAATAACTTTCTACTCAGGCGTGGCAAACCTGGAGGCCAAGCCAGGGTTTAATGACTACAACAGCTGTCATATTACCTAAGAGCATGATAAGGATATCTGCCTGTGGCAGACTATTCAAAGTGAACTCAATTTTCTCTATTCTTTCTAAAGTTTTCAATTTTATATTCTATTGAGAAATTCTATGGTCATCCATTTTAAATTTCAAACGAAAATATTTGACCCATAAATAACGAAAATACAGGAATAAGAAGGAGAGCATTGTAGAAGTTTGCCGATGCTGACAATGCATGCGTACACAGATCGACCACCTGCATGCATGCGCAATATGCCCTTACTCGCGCATTGATATGATAATCATTGCGATCGGCAATAGATTTTATGTTGATGTACAGTTCAAAAAGTATGAGGTTTCTGTGACAATTATGCTAAGAGATATAAAAACTACCAATATTTTACTTGAAAAGGCCCAATATTAACACAACTACAAAACATGTGAAAAACTCATTTTTTTTTTATCAAGAACGTATGCCGTTATGCCCGCGGTATTTTGGTAACCCGTCCCGTACACACGTACACGTGCATGCACTGCCTAATACGTATTAATGCTGTATGAGTCTGTAAAACCGTGACACAGTATTCCTCTCGCCCCCCCCCCCCCCCCCCCCCCCCCCCCCCCCCCCCCCGCTGTGGCGGTGACTGATGCTTAGATTAGGCCAGGGTCAAGAAACAAAAGTTATGAGCCATAATCAAAACGCGCCGTAAAAACTTAACATTTGGCCCCAAAAGTTCGTTGACCCCTGTCTGACCTTTGACCTTGTGGTGACCTTCAACTCCCCAAGGAACATCTACCATCCAAGTTTGGTCACAAACGGACATAGGGATCAAAAGTTAAGAGCCATAATCGAAACGCGCCGTAAAAACTTCCCTCCAAGTTTGATTGAAATTGAAGTCCTCAGTAGAGAGTTATTCAAGTTTTTGTAGCGTTATGGATGGACGACCAACGAATGAGCGACGGATGGACAGACAGACGACGGACAGACGACGAATGGACGGATCCCTTTATAGTCTCCCCTCACCTCCGGTGGGCTCGACAGAAATACATAGAGTGGATAATGTTGAGGCCCGAATTTTTACTTCGTTGTAACCAGAATTTCGTTATAACCATGTTCGTTATAAAGGGAGTGCACTGTACTGAAGAGGCTACCCTGGGTACCCAGAACCAAAGCACCTCTATACCAGTAAATCATTTGGAAAGAATGCATTTAATCTTGCCTGCACAAAGTGGTCAGAAGGAGACATACCATACACAGTCATCTAGAATTCAGAGTGGTTTTCTGCCATTTCCTGTTTGATACTGGGCACTAAAATGAAATCATAGGATAGTTCCCTATGGCTAGTCAATACTATAATTATCATTCCCTTAAGTTTGAAAGTAGATGATAAAAAATGTATTGATGTACGTGAAGATATTATCAATCAAATCTATTTATAACTATAGGGCCTACAGACACTCAAATGAAAACAGAAAGTTTCATTGCCTTGTATTTAACAACTTACAAGAATACAATTTTCTCATCACGCAAGCACGCAATTCCCTCCCTCTTATCGTGTCAGGGCACACTTATTTTGAAAGGATTAGTATATATATGCAGCTGTGCCTCGTACACAGAATACGTTACGGTGAGCATTTGGCGCATTATTTGAATTTTCACGGCGAACAACCTTCAAATATCACAGAAATGTTATAGCTTTACAATAGTCTTGTCATTCTGGTGGAATATATCATGTTCTGTGCTATTTGGGAAGGAATGCAAAAGGGATGGCCCATCTTTAAAGTGATGTTGGTGAGGATTGTGAAACAGGTTGGCAGTGGAAGCAGGTTTGACCACACAAAGGTGGATAGTTCATTTATTGTAATGATAAAGACTTTAATATGTTCTTCATCAGGACAAAGCTGCATCTGCAGCATCTGGAAGCAAAAGCCTTCTGGAACTGATATTCACCAAATCATCTCATACTCGGCAAACTCATTTGTGGGTAAAATTTGATGTTGTCAAATAGACAGAACTGAAAATGCACTCTGAGGTACCTGTACACAAATTTCTGCATTGATGCTTACTTTCAATTTCATATGTGTAACAATTGTCTCAATTAAAAAAAAAAAAGAGTAAAATATCACGTATAGAGGATGAGTGGTTCTAAAAAGGCCACATAAAGCTCTTTCAACTACAGCTTGTTCCATTTGGATGGCTTGAAATACTATCCACACACCTAGTACTTTTACCTCTCTGAAATAGCATTTTAAATCCTCAGATTAGAACAGTCTACATGTCATTCGCACTTAACTTTTTTTTTAACTAGCCAGGCAGACTACTTAGAATCAATTTTGACACTGAAGCAATATTTTGGCTAGCCAGACGGACTAGTAACTTCAGAATTTTTTTATTTGTAGCTAGTCCGACGTGATTTCGGGTGGCCAATGGCCAGCGGACCATCGCCAATTTCGAACCCTGTTAATACCACAGGCATCATTCTTACGCTACATTATGCATGCTATACCTGAAGTTGTTTCAAGCATATTTGAGAACATATCTCCGCAATTTGTTGGGAAAACACTGCTGAAGCTATATTACCCTAAAGTAAATTTAGGCTCTCCCAAAACCTTTTAAAAACATTCTGCATCAACATCAACTGCACCACAGACGTCATCATCCTTTCGTTTGGTCTGTGATTTGTTCAGAGGAAAGACCTTCTCATGAAAGACTATACGGCCTACATTAAAACATTTGATTCAAATGTTGGAAGAACAAAATGTTCCACTATCATAATACTGTCTGCATCCAATCACCGACTGCTATCCCACTAGTCTAGATGAAAAAAAAAAATTACAGAAATATAAACTTTATAAGAGATCCCAGGAAGAGGAAAATGACCATGTCGAGAGTGATACTGTTGCTACCCAAATAAAAACACCCCCAGACAAAGAAACACAGCAACTCAAAATAACCAACAAGGGCATACCATTACCATAAAAACATGCATAATGCACACACGGATATACATACTCATAGACTCACACACAAACATACATACACACACACGCCAACACTTTAAGACAAAGAACTCACAATTGCTATTGCTCCTGAGTACATGGGGACTCCAGCCAAGACTTTATCACCCCGAGTAATGAGCGCCTCACAAGACTTCCCGGAAGAAAGAGAAAAGATGCAGGGACATAGTGACAAACTTGATATCATACTCTCGGCACAATGTGAAAGAAACATGTATTTTCTAATAAGAAAAAAATATGTGACCATTCTTCATCTATCTTCAATGTATTCAGATTTGCTAGTTGCCATTACTATTTGAGTTTAAGGAAGTTTCATTAAAGCACATTTGTTGGTATAGAATACAGTGATGTCATTTCCACTGAGAAGACAGGAGTGCAGATGACTATGACAGATTTGTATCATTGTAAAATCAAACCTTGTACGAAATGGTAATAAATCTGTGAACGTGATTTAAGAGTTAGAAAAAGGTGTAAGGATGGTACCATGCTGAGACCATGCTGGCTACCCGGTGTGATCACCATGTGGAGACGACTTCCATCTGTCCGCTCCTGAGTTGGGGGATTATGCAGGTGGCGTTGGAGCTCCAGTAACCAGTCTCTTAGCTCTGTAAAACTGGAGGGACAGAGAGGAACCAAAGGTTATGCAGGTCAAAGAGAGGCAAAGGTTAAAGGTCATGTGAGTCAGAGAAAAGTTAAAGGTCAGACGGTACAGGAGTTTGAGGGAAGAGGAGTCAACTTCACATTGGTCTGAGAGCATCTAAAAATCACATCAACAGCAGACAGACGCCAGAGGTCA
Source organism: Diadema setosum (assembly GCF_964275005.1). Lineage (NCBI taxonomy): Eukaryota > Metazoa > Echinodermata > Echinoidea > Diadematoida > Diadematidae > Diadema > Diadema setosum. The sequence goes on along the minus strand of NC_092695.1, from coordinate 743,991 downwards.
TGTTAGTCAGAGAGTAGAAACATGTCATATGGGCGAGAGGGGAGGCAGAAATCATAGGGGTCAAAGAGCAGCCAGAGGATAAATAGGTCAGAGAAGAGTCAAAGGTCGTATGAGTCAGAAAGGAGCCAAAGGTCATATTGGTCAGAGAAGTCAAAGCTCATATGGGTCAGATACAATATTGTAGGTGCATGAGACTACATGGGTTAAAGAGGAGACACATGTTTTGCAAGTGATATGGAAGGCAGAGATCACTGGGCCAAAAGGGAGCCAGGGTTGTCTCTAGAGGGTTGATGGGTCAGAGAGGAGGACATGTGGGTCAAGAAGAGTCAAAGATCATATTGGTCAGAGGGGTAAAGGGTCATATGGGTCATTTACTGTAGGTGCCAGAGATCACATGTGTCAGAGAGGAGAAATGTCACATCTATACAGTAAATGTAGGAGGGGAGCCAGAAGTCATAGGGATCAAAGAGGTGTCAGAAGGTAAATGGGTCAGAGAGGAGTCAGATGTCATGTGGGTCAGAGAAGAGTCAAAGTTCATATTGATTAGAGGAGTCAAAAGTCATAATGGGTAAAAAAGGAATAAGAGGTTATAATTTGATAAAGAAAAGCACTTAAAGGTCATTGTGTCAGAGACAAGCCAGCAGTCTTAAAATGGGACACATATGAGCCAGAGGTCATGTGGGTCAGAGTGGAGCAAGAGGTCACTGGGTCAGAGGGGAGGTCAAGGGTATTTATGGGTCAGAGATGTGGGGGAAAAAAGAGAAGTGTGTCATCCAGACAACAAAGACATGATATTATCAATCATACAACTCTTGATTTCAGGAGAACAAAATGATTACACAAGTATGTACTAGTATATGTGAGACACACATTAATGACTTCAGTAAGTGAGTGTGATGTATGATGCCTCATCGATTATGGTTCCCTTGGCAATTAGCATGAAAACAAAACACTATATTTCTTTCTTCATATTATTGGTCATGGATGTAGTATGAAACTCCCTGCCCTGGCCTGTCTCACTTGGATGAGGGCAAAGTGATTAAAGGAACAGCATTTGATGACATTTTTTCTTACTCTTTCAGTGTGTGTATGGAATACCGCAAGTGATTTATGGGGGGATAAGTTTTGTTAATAAGGTACACTTTCAGTGTCTGTTGAAATCTTATATTTAGTGTCAATTCTCAGTCTAAGATGATTTTCAGAAATGTAAAAGAGATAACAAAAAGGGGCTCTCCCTTTGATTCCACAGGTTCATCACGAGGTTTCACTCCAAGTGAGCTTATAGAGACTCTAAATCTCCCACTTTCGATGGGAGATCTCCTGCCGAAAGCCCATTTGCACAAAATCTCCTTTTCTCCCGCTTGAGATTTAATTTCTCCCGCCCTGGCTCTGTGTCTCCCACTTGTATAGTTTTTTAGATGCCAGTCAATTTCACATGCAGGCATGAATAGCATCTGTATGATATGAAGTTTTATCAAGCCAAAATATATGATTTCAATTATTGAGTTATTACTTACTTAGTGCCATCAATGTTGAAAAATAAGCCTGAGATAGCACGAGAGAGCATCTAGAACCCTAATAACCCAAGGGACTTTGTGCTTCGCGCACATCAAGTTGGAGTCTCCATTTTGCTAGGGGTTCAGGCGGGAGAATCTCTAGATCAAAAGGTGCTTTGGGTTGGAGGACTTCTCTGAGCTTACCCTTGTGTGATGCCATACTGCTGCGCTCTTTGCATCTCTTGCGGGGACAGTGCCAACACAGTTCCATCTCTGTGAAGTCAAGACATAACAGAACAGATCAGCTTATAACTGAATTCAATATCTCTTGCAGTGTATCAGCTATGCAATGGTTACCTTTACAAGTAGATTTTAACTGTATGGTTGAGTAGTTACGGTGCATGCATTACTTGTTGATCTGTCCTTGATGAGAGGGGAGTAGAATAAAAGAGAAAGGGGAGAGAAAAAGGGAATCCTTATTGTGAGGTGGGTCCATCAGGTTGTAGAAATGACAACGATGGGATGGGAGTCACACTGGTATGATAGTGTGTTCAAGAAATAACACGCCAGACTCACTCCAGACTCGTGCTAGATGCTTTTGTGCCGAGACCGTTTAGAGTCCCCATCATCTGGCATGAACACGGCACAACCTCTAGAGGTTGTGCCGTGTTTGGTGGGACTCTAAACGGGGTATAAGATAAAAATACAACTGATTTAAAGTCCACCTTCATAGACATGTGGATTGAGTGAATGCAGCAATATCAGCAGAACACATCAGTGAGAGTTTGAGGAAAATCTGCTTAGTCACTGCTGGATTGACTATACAGGTTATGATGTCACATGTGTACAATGATATAAAGACAATATAAAGACAATTCAACATATTTTCACTTTTCTTGCATAATTAAAGAACACTTGTCTTCCCTTTTCCAGAAGGCAAAGGGGATAATATTACACCTAACATATGTCAGTGACAAGTCGAGGAGAGTGTGCATTTTTTTTAATCAAAAGTAAAATTTTGTGAAATTCTCTATATATTTTCCTTATATTGTTCTATGCATGTGACATCATACACTGTAGTAGTCGTTTTATCTAGCAGTGACTGCACAGATACTTTAAAAATTCATAATTTTTAATGGATTGTCAGATTTTCCCCAAACTTGCACTGATGTGCTCTACTAATATTGCTGCATTCACTCAATCCACATGTATTATGAAGGTGGACTTGTCCTTGAACAGAGTGGGTCAAAATGATGCAAACCTGACACAAGCATTACATAGTCTACCTACATAGTGTATATAGTGTACCTCTAGAAGTTTTGAGGAAGATCTGGAGCATGAATATGATATTCTGCTAAATGCTCTAGGTGATTTCATTCAGATGTGTAGGTATGTTTTTTCCTGTGCAGAGGGGTGAGGTAAAGGTGTGGTGTTTGTCACGAAGTGGGAATCGAGGAAATGGAAATAGCTACTTGTGCATCTGTAATCTTTCATTATGAGCTTTCAGACTGTTTCCTAGGTTGCTTCATCATGGCAAACATTTCTGAAACAATACTGTTGATGCTGTAGTGTGACATGGACCAAGGGTCATACTTTATGGCAACAATATAGAATATTTATACAAAAGAAGTAAGTGAGGCTTGCTAAGAACGTTGCAACTATGTTGTGATTAAATGTCCAGCTTACCTATGGGAGCAGTGATTTTAAAAAGGGTTCAAAATATCACATTTGATGCATATGTGTAGGTCTGTTGTATCATAAAACATCTTACCATGTAAGATTTTTGCAATAAAGTCTAAACCATAGGAAAATATGAGTATTTTCCTCAATAAACTGTAGATGGTTTAGTCTGGAATCACTTTTATTAGAACTATTGTTCACATTTTGTGTATTCAACAATATCTAACATCGATTGTACGAATTCAAATTTTTACAGGGTAACTTGGTTGTTTCTATCCCTAACTTACAATTTAGAAAGTTATTTAAAGCACTAATGCAGGGTTTTTGTTTCATCTGCAAATGATAAATTATGCCTTTAATTGTTGTGCATCTTACACAAAACAAGGTATAATAGACAATTTGAGTCTAATATGACACATAAAATTGTTGTGCATCTTAACAAAACCCTAAGGACAATTTGAGTTGAAAATAACAGATAATATTTTGATGAACCAGAGTATCAATGGCACACGTACAGTCCAATATATGTATTCCATGATTTCCATGGAACACTGACTCTAGTCTCTGTACACCTTGTTAACCTGGATTAGAGAGGGCTTATCATTAAAAAAAAGAAAAAAATATGATGTTAGATATATGATATATTATATGATATGTGAAGGACAATGTCTGTTGAAAACAAAAGACAATGTACCAGTTACTTTTGATCCAGACATGAAGGCAAATATCATAAGCTGCTGTCAGATATTTGGTACTTGAAGCTCTTTGACCCATTGAGGACAGACTGATTATGCTACAACACGCATTTCCCATAGACACCTGCCCCAGTGTACTAGGGACTGTCTTCAACGGATTAATCACAAACAGAAAATAACAGATTAAAGGGGAATGAAATCCAGACAAACAGCACCTGATGATGGAGGGAATGCAGCAGTATTAGTAAAACACAACTGATGAAGTCTGAGAAAAAATGCACAATCCAGTATAAAGTTATGAATTTTAGAAGTTTTGGTGCCACCATCCCTAGATAAGAGACAACGGTTTGTGACATCATGCATGGACAACGGTTTAAAGGAAACAAATAAGAGAATTCAACTAAATTCCATTTTTCATGGAAAGTAATTCCCTCTTCTTGATGAGAAATGTTAACAGCAATATAAATCCCTATTTTTGAAAGAGTAAGTCAAACCATTTTTCATTATACTAGGAAAAAAATATATTGAATTCCTTAATGCTCTCTTTTTATCATTTTCCATTTGTGACATCACAAATGCTGTACTAGTCTTCTCATTCAGCGATGGCAGCACCAAAACTTTAAAAACTCATCAAACTTCTGAACTGATTGTCCGATTGTCCTCAAACTGGACTGATTGTGTCCAGATATATTGCTGTATTTACTCAATCCATACATAATGATATACATATTTGGGTATTACTCCACTCTGAAAAAAAAAAAAAAAAAAAAAAAAACTCTTGTTTTTATGGGATACTGGGCCGGAGGAAGTAATAAAAGGAAATCAACTCATAATGGCCTCAAGTTTCACTGTGTCTGCACGAAAGGGAGCCATTGACACAGTTCTCTTTGTCTTCTTCACAAAGCATACTCTTATGGTTTCTTCTCTCAGACATCTTCATCAAGTGGCTGTGATGAGACTGGTGAATATTTCACAAGCAGAAAACAAATTAAAGGGGGAGAGGTTTCCCACCATGCATGTAGACTGAGTTTACGCATCAACATGGAGCCGTCACTGCGGCATAGTGGATAAGACTCTCGACTTCCAATCGGAGTACCCGAGTTCAATTCCTGCCCAGTGCTTACGTCCTTGGACAAGATGTTTTTACCCACCATGTCCCTCTCAACCAAGGTGTATAAATGGGTACCTGGCAATGCTAGGGTGATAATAATGGCAGGGCCCTGTGGTAGAGCAGTGGACACACTAAAGAGACTACCCTGGATGAATAAGACCTTATCATTATTATCATTATCATTATGATATTTATTATTATTATTATCATCGTTATTATAATCATTATGATCATTATCATTATTATTATCATCATTATTATCATCATTATCATCATTATTATTATTATCATTATTATCATTGTTATTATTATTATTACTATCATTATTATCATTGTCATTATTATTATTATTATTATTATTATCATTATTATTATTATTATTATTATTATTATTATTATTATTATTATTATTATTATTATTATTATATAGAACACATCAGTGAAGTTTGAGGAAAATTGGACAATCTAACAAAGTTATGAAGTTTTGAAGTCTTGGTGCGAACATGAAAAAGGACACATTGTTGAAAAAAATATTTAGAATTCCACAAGATTTAATTTTCGATGAAATGGACACATTCCTTCGACATGTTACTGATATGTTAAGGGTTATATCATTTCCCCTGCTTTTTGAAAGATGTACAGCATATGTAAGTCAATATCCATGTTAAATTCTCTCTATATTTTCTTAATATCACTGTTTAGCCATGATGTCACCAAATGATGTAGTCTTCTCATCCAGCAATGGCAGTGTTGAAACTTAATAAAAATGTATATATCTTTTAAACAGATTGTCATATTTGACTTTCACTAGTGTTCTAATACAATTGCTGCATTCACTCAATCCAAATATGGTCATTGGGGTGACAAGATATTGTATCTCAAATTTTGGTGAAAATCACTTTCTGGGATTACCCTCAGATGGTCAGTTAAGTGATGTTCTGTCCAAATCCTAGCGGTCTTACCACAGAAAAATTAAGTCATGAATGTATGTCAAAGGAAAGACAATCCCATTTGTTATAAAGCTTTGGTTGCCATGTTCTTTTCACTCTCCTGATCATTTCACATTTTTGAGATACGAGGTTTTGTAACCCAAACAGTGATATTTATTTGGGGTAAATTCAACTTTAAGGACATTATTCATCAAATGGCTTCAACCACAGTGAAATGATTGCCAAGCTACACACACTTCAATGGGATACTGGACAATGGTATTTGCATATCACAGGCAAGTCGTCCACACCGTCATATATCTCAATTTTCGGTCAAATTTTCAATTTTGATATAAATTTCCCATCATATCGATAGTGGACATTCTGTCATACAAACTGTGAAATTTTCAGTTTCTAATTTGGTGTAATTGTTCCATAATTATCACTTTTATAGAGTCTTATCATTTCATGTTGTTCTAATAATAAGGAAGCCTACTTTTCCTCATAGACACACATGCTAAAAAACACAGTGATATGCCAGCCAGCATCTCCCAATACGACAGTTAGGATCGCTGCAAACACAGTGCGCGGGGTCTGTTGTACACTGTATATCATGCGTACTGAATACAACGGTTCAGTGATCCCAAGTACTGTGCGTGCAGTCAACCAAACTGTCATATATATCGGGAAGACACACATGTTATGGAAACAGTCTTTGCAGAAAAAAAAACCCTCTCCCAAAAAACATGCATTCAGCTCTCTTGTAATTTCTCACATATTTCCATCAAAACAATTTGATGAAAAATCACACTATAGAGTAAGAAGTATTACAGCCTGATAGTTAAAGTCTGTGACCAAGAAGCTTCATTGTGTTTGAAGCTCCTTGCTGTGACATACTCATTATGAAAATAATTGGAAATGCCAGAGATAAAGGTGAAGCAATCATGATTGAAAAAATGGGTAAACTTCAAACGTGATTATCTCGAAATATCACCCTTACAATATGAAAATTACATATGATGGTTCATATGAGCACCAACAATTTAAAGCACTTTGCCATCTATCCAAGAATTGCCATAATTTATCAGAACTAATTTCATGGTATGTAATTTCTATTGTGACTCACTTGAGGGTGACTGTGGCCTCTTCAAACGGGAAAAGATCCACATTAGGAACTCCAGCTGCCAGTGAAATCAGTGTTGGTGGTCCTGATAGTAGCAGCTCAGCTAATAAGTAAGGAAAATCAAAAAGACCACATCATAGATATGAATACATTTACTTTAATACAACACTGGATCTCAAGTAAACTATATATGTACCATTCCATTACATACACGTACATATCCACATAATGATGGTAATGTTTTTCAATCATTATGTTGAATTCATTCATGCATTTATTATTTGCATTTCTTGCATAATTTATAATGTGCCATTTCTATAACTTTGCATGCATTCTGAGCCTCATGAGAAGAATGTATCAAATATCAATTGTATTACACTGCATTCTCGTATTATGATACCTTAAAGGGATGGTACAGTATTGGTGGAGATGAGAACTGGGTTTTTAACTTTTTGTGAGATACCAAGAAAACACTTATGAAATGGTACAGAGCATACCATTTTAAGAGGAATTCAAAGTTTATTATTTGATGAAAATCAGGTTTGGAATGAAAACATCCAAAAAAACAAAGTAAAATAAAGCGATTGTAATAACAGGCGGGTCCCACATTTTATTAGAATCACTCTGTTTTGCCTAACTCAGCCATTTCAAAACCAATTTTCACCAAATAAACGTTGAATTCCTCATGGAATTACATGCTCTTTCATATTTCATGAGAGGTTTCTCATTATCTCACCGAAAAAAATGTTAGAAACCTGCAATTAGGTATCACCCAAAACTATACGATCCCTTTAATTAAACTATGCCAATATACATGTGGCTTGAGTACAGCAATATTAGTAGAACACATCAATAAAGTTTAAGGAAAATCGGGCAATCCATCAAAAATGTTATTTATAAAGATTCACTGTCTCCATCGTAAAAAGACTATAACAGTTCTTGACATCACTGCAGAACAATGATATAGAGAAAATTACATACTAAGGAATTCAACATACTTTCATTTTTCTAGAAAAAATGAAAGAAAATAAACTTACTCCTTTCAAAAAGCACAAGGAATGATACTACCCTTAACATAGAATGCGTCCTTTTCATACAAGTTAAACGTAAAGCGATGTCTTCCCTGCATTACAATTTGTGATTACAGTGTGTTTCAATGTAAATTAATTGACCTTTTAACCTTTGACCATGTGCGACTTCACCAATTTTCTACCTTGACTGGCATATTTAGGTGATGTACACATTTACCTGTGGTGTGAGTTATGTGGTCATAGCTCAAAGCTGTGAAAATTGAGAGTACACCAAAATACCATGTGTACACTGCTTATGGTAAAAAGTTCATTGAACTTTTAACTTTTGTCCTTGCTAGAATAAATCAATAATCGAATGTTCCTAGCACCTTTCAGTGATGTACATTGTACATGCACCTGTGGCATGAATTTGGTGGTCATAGCTCAAAGCCATGGTAAGTTATAAGAGACTACCACAATACTATGTGTACAGTGCTTATCAGATAAATGTCATTGACCATTTGACCTTCAAACTTATCGGACTTCACCCATATTCGATCTTGATCAGTATCTTTAGGTTACGTACCTGTGGGGCAAGTTTGGTGGTCACAGCTCAAATCTGTGGACACCGGGTTCAGAGTAAACCACAAAACTATCAGCACAGCGCTTCTCAGTTAACATTTTGACCTTTGACCTTTGACCTTGTCAAAATTCCCTAACATATTTGATCTTGACTGGCATCTTTAGGTCATGTACCAGTGGTATGAATTTGGAGTCATAGCTCAACGCTGTGGAAAGTTGTTGACAGTACATCACAATACTAGGTGTGCAGTGCTTATCTGGTAAAGTTCATTAACCATTTGACCTTCGAACTTTTGAACTGCAACCATATTTGAACCTGACTGGCATCTTTAAGTTATGCACCTGTGGTGTGAGTCTGGTTGTCATTGCTCAAATCTGTACAAAGTTATTGTTATTAGCTAATATAGGAAAAGCATATTCCCATACCAAAATAAATCGGAGGTAACATTTGTTCTTTTCTTATTTTGGGTCGTTTCAGGGCAAGTTTTTACATTTATACAGTTGAAATATGAGATTTTTTTCATTTCTGTAGATGAAATAAATTAGAACTCGTCAACTTGCTGATTTGAATATTCATAACTACTGGTCATGAAGTGTTTTCAGAACAGTTTTGAAATTTCAGAAAGTCGTAGCTTCCTTATTTCTTATCCGATTTTGATAATTTTTGCAATGTTTTTGCAGGGATTTTTTCCGCTTTCATATCAAGTTGATAAAATTTGGAGTGGATTTCGTCTTTAAAATATGGTCACCCATGTATAACTATTATCGGTAACACTAATTTTAAGGCAGACGATAATTAACATACATGTGCATAACCTAATGAAATTTAAGTGTTCTACACGGTGTCGAGAAAATAGTGCATTTTCAGCATCAAATAGTGTAATTTTAGCATTTTAACCTGACCTTCGACCGGTGACCCCAAGCTTCTGAAGAGAATCAGTGTCACGCAATACGACATGTCATGTATACGTTTCATGCAGATATCTTTGTCACATTTCTGAATCATGAAGAAAGAAAAAAGAATGAAATGCTTTCACTTGACTTACTGAACTTCGCCCCCATGCCCTAAAATTTCCCCTAAAGATTCTTTATCTGGTGACATAGGTTTACAGTAGGAACCATAGGGCTTACACTCTGAAATAAAGAATTTTTAAGATTTATGACCTATAACCTTTGACCCTGGGAAAGCGTACCCTCAGATTCATTGGCGCAGCTTCGTTCACTCATTATACACGTGACCCAAGTTTCGTTTGGACACGGTTTAAATTAGGTCGTCCACAAAAAGAAAAGGACGGATGGACGGACGGACAGTTGGGTAAGCTTAAAAATGCATTATGTCAATCTGAAAGAGTGAAGTGCCTAATCAACTGAGAGAGAGAAAAAACACACAGGTACACCTGAATGACTTCTGACCTACAGCATGACCTTTACAGACAGCTTCACGCTTTGAAACGAGAGATTGCTGCATCCAAATACAACTTACAATATAAAATCTCACTCGATGCGAGTCAAAGCTCCCTGACCAAAAATACACACACACAACATAAGTGAATCTTGCTGAACTTCACACAGGTACATAAGATCTCATCTCTTTGCTCCATGTGCTTTCCTCGCCACGTTTAGATGATCATTCCTGCAGCGCGATTATACTTTATACGCAAATAAAACAGAATTGCACCACATATGTCACAACACTACCGGTACATCGAAGAGCCATATTCACAGCAGTGACGTAACATCAAGACGCTTACTCAGATTTTGGATGTGCGACAATCTTCTCGAAGAGCTGAGACTGTTCAGGAAACGTCCGTAATCCATCCTCGGCATTCGTAAACTGATCGTTTCGATAATCTATTCAAATTCTACGCCTGCTTTGTTCACAAAAGTTGCCCGGGGGCTTGCACTATCTACCAACAACTAAGTGAATTCCTGCGTTTGGAACTTATTTGGACGGAGCAGAAGAAAGAAATGTTTCGTTGCTAAAAAGAAACACCCACATTATGATTGAAATACAGTAGAGAAATGGTCCCCTGGGGTATAAACAACGTACACAATTTCGCAGACTGACAAGATAGAACCAAGGAGCTACTATGCATACAACTACCGACGCCAGTCAAAATCTTTTGTGATAATCGACAAAGAAATCAGCGGGAAAGAGATTGACACGCTGAGTTGAACAACTTAAAAGCGCTGGAATCTCTCAAGGTTTGTGCTTTATCTTGAATTACGATAAAATGTTATTCATTTATCCTCACACCATTCCCCTCTTCCTTTTTTCCGTTTCTCCCCCTTCAGAATTCAGGGATTGGAGATATGAAAGACAGACGGACAGACAGACAAATAGTAGTCCTAAACTTGTATGTAGGGCCTACACGGGAATAGTTCTATTTCTTTTGACAAGAAGAAAAAAATGCAACTATGAGTAGATGCTGACAGATAACGCTTGGCATTCAGATTCGAAATACTCGATGAATCTATTCAAACAGTGGAACTTCATTGCATGAACAAAACTGGTACTACTTTCATGACATAAGTCCTATAGGTTTTTTTGAAAGCGGAGAACAGACCGATTCTTTGTAAGTATAATTCAAATCCTATGCATGATTTGTTCACAAGCACGCCCTACCTGGCAAGAACTGATGAATGCCCAGTGAATTCCTGTCTAAGGGAGTTCACGGTTAGCGCATGTCTCATTTGACCCCTACACCACAGACTTTCAAATAACATGGAAAGGACCTGTGACAGAGCATTTTTTGTTTAAGCATGCCACCTTTGTAATCAATGTCAATGAAAGCCGTGCGCAGCTTTTTGTTAAACATTATTGATGAATCACTTTCACCTGTGCGTTCTAACAAGGTGAAACACACAACTTAACATTCCAAATCCTCATTTGCCTGAGGATTCTTTTCGTTTGAAAGTCAATGGCAAATACACAAACATTCTCATTTGACCTTTATTTTGCACATGCGCAAATCGCAACCGTGAACTCTCTTATTAAACTAAAGTCGTCTCATTGGCTTGGAAACTAGGTGGCGACTTGGTGGCGACTTGAGTCTCTTCTGACTGCGGAGACGCTCCTGGGTCTCCGGGGAGTCGCGGCAGAATCGAACATGTTCCGTTTTTTCCACGAATATTTTCAAGTCTCCTAATGGTCTCGGAGACTTCTCTGCAACCACGTCACACTGCGTCTCCGAGATGTCTTCGCAACCTTGCGGAGACCCATGATGGCGACCTACCGGAGACAATGTGGAGAAGTTGCGGATGTATCGGAGAAGTCGCCGTGACTCCCAGAGACGTGGCGACGTCTCTGGGAGTCGCGGCGACTTCTCCGATACGCGGCGACTCGTGGCGACGTTCCCGCGACTGCAGGGCTAATAAGTTTTCATCTTGTTTGGAGACGTTTGGAGTCGCCTTCTTGGTGAGAGCACAAGCCATTTCTTGGTCTTTGGACTCGCACAAGTGTCTATCATAGTCGCAGCGGCTCCTCGAGTGAGTTAGGTTCATTAATTGGAGGGGGAGAGATTCATAAAGTGGTTTCATCACGCACTGTAGTGCAAACCTAAAAAATGCGCAGCTTGAATTCCTAAATTCGTTGAGCCTACTTGCCAAAATATCGAAAATCCTACATAAAATCCACACAACATCCCGGATCACTACCAAGATTTAAACAACTGTTCCTTGTGTCATTCTCAGCCTGTTTCAGCCAAATTTGTTCACTATTATACTTTGTGAGTTATTTTGCACACGGACAAACCAACCAACAAACAAACGCCGATGAAGACATAACCTCCTCCCTTTGCGGAGGTAATTTTGACAATCTTATTACAACCGAGTCTCCAGATATGGGGGAGGGGAATTTCAGGGAAAGAAATGTATAATTCTTTATGCCTGATCATTGACAGTAATATTGAGAGAGAATTAGATTCTTCGTTGACTCGGCGCAATTACATAATGTCTGAAATCACAAAAACGCATCGCACTACCTGTTTTCATTACTGTATATGTGGATGCGCCTGCAGGGAAAGGATAAAGACGCACTAACATCAAGATACATACAGTAGACTCCCATTATAACGAAGTCCTTGAGACTGGCAGTTTTCTTTCGTTATATCGAAATTTCATTGTAACCGAACAAATAAACAATCAGAATACATAGTGAGGATAACGTTGCGGCCCTAATTTTCACTTCGCTGTAACCGGAATTTTGTTATAACCATGTTCGTTATAACGCAAGTGCACTGTAGTACACCGATCCTGCGAAGCTTGAACTACTCACTGAGCACGTGAGTTGGGGACGGCTTCCTCGACGACGCGACGTCAGTTAAAAACTTCCTGTACTCCATCGGTGATCTGTAGTCATCGTTCAGATGTATAGATAATGTATTGGTTTGTATCAGCGTTTGCAATGTATACGAAACGTTGTCCCCTCTTTAGCACAAATTGAGAGAGGATAATTCACTCGTTATCATTGCTGAGCACAACCGGGTGATGCAACGAGTACACGCGGTACCAACTTTAGGAACCAATGCAGCCTTTACCGCGGACTTTGCAACTCTCTCCTGAAACTGTGTCACACAGCTGACTAGACCAAAGTACACACCAGTGTTTGCTCTTTTTGAACTTTGCCCGAGAATAAATTAGCAGACAATAGATCAGTTTTCTATGGCATTAATGATACCTGCTGAACAAACCGAGCGAGATTTTCTCGGACAAAAAGCGCTGCAGTATAGGTTCCCTACTTTCCGCCGACAAAAGTTTGCCATTTTCCAAAAAGGTTTGCCATTTTCCTATACGTGCACTCAGACTTCAAACATTCGGAACAAAGATGTAACATTGCTTGGATGAAGTCATGCACAAAACACGTCTGAGTCTAAAGCTAAATGGGCACTAAGCCCAGAGCAGCTCATGATTTTTCGATTTACAAGATATTATAACTGGAACACTTTTATCATGGCTTCAAGTAGACATTAATTCATTACGTCACATTCAACCTCATTTTCCTCTATACATCCATATAGGCCTACTTGTCCATGTGACAACCAGAAAGTCATTCCGAGACTTGCCCGGCATACCTAATCCTTACAAAGCGGGATGTGAAATAGATTCAACGTCAGTGGGATCTCACGGGGAAAACTTTTCATGTATCAGTTTGAAAATATCAGTTAACCGACACACTGTCAGACAATACGCATGATCCAATTGTAGTACCATCCTGAAAGCAAACCTCGCAATCCAAGTTCTGTAATTATAGGGATCAGTCCTTCACAAGATAATGCGATCTTACCAATTGGCCATGCAATCTTTGACGCATCCTCAGCTTCTTAAAGGAGACCTCCGGATGATTTTCAGACCTTTACATTTAAACAACTATATATCAATTGTATTGAGTACAGAGTTTCAGAATTTATAATGATTAGGACGAAGAGTAAGAAATGACGTTTTCAAACTTTATAACAAATTGCAATGAACAAGACAAGTATGATGGCATGGCAGCCTCACCATAAGAATACATGAGTTGGGGCTCAAGGAAGCAGAATAAAAGAAGAAGGCATGCATAGATTATACACAGGTGTACTTGCAAGCAAGCGGTATTGTAATGGAACTACACTGCTTCATTTCTGAAATATGTGAGTCCCCTTAAAAGGCCGTGTCACACCTTTCCGGGCAAGCTTTGCGTGCGACTTGCAAAGAACAATAATTTTGACTACCCGGAGGTCCCCGTATAGATGATCCGCACATGACAGTACCTAGCACGTATCTCAACCGCAGTCGCCCGGAGGTGCGCATGCATTTTTTTCATTTTTTTTTTTCCCGCAACCATGTTTAGGCCCTGTCACACCTTTCCGGGCAAGCTACTCGGGCTTGTTGCGTGTAGGGATTTTTCAGCATACGGGAACATTTCTGAGGGCGGACAAGGATTTTGGCGAGTCAGTGCATGTGTCTTAGACCCCGTTTACAGTGCGAGCCCGGCCTCAATTGCGCGGCCGAGCCTCGCAATTTTGTCCGTTTACACTACTGGGCTCGGCCGCGCTTTTAATTCAAACCTTTCAATATTTTGTCGTAGTGGCGCTCTGCTTGTAAACAAAACGCAATTTGGTATAGTCTGGTTTTCAGACCCTTTGCCAACTGGATTCCGTGGCGACGAAGTCGCCGTTCGGGCAAAGGCCTTTGCCGAAGGAAAAATCTTTTGCAGGACAAAACCACCTTAAACTATACTAGCTTTCGACGTTGAAGGGGTTAATATCCTGAATAGCGAAATAGTACGGGCGGAGGGTTTGCAAGCCAGACTAAAATTGGCCGCGCATTTGGCCCAGTTTGCGTTTACACTGAGAAAAGGCCGGGCTCGGCCGCGGCTCGGCCGCGGCCGAGACCACCTCCAGAGCGAGGCCAAATGCGAAGCCAATTTTGGCCCCGTATTTGGCCTTTTGCGCGTTTACACTGAAGCGGGGCACTGTAAACGGGGTCTTACTTGCTGGACGCGTTCTACTTAAATTCTACTTGCGAGTATACTGTGTGACCTTTGTACCAGTCGCGTGGGGGCTGACAACTCAGTGAAGGAATTCTTCTGAAGGAATGGCAGAAGTCCCACAGAATGTCATTATCTTGGCTGCATACGGGACTGCG
Organism: Diadema setosum; assembly: GCF_964275005.1. Classification (NCBI taxonomy): domain Eukaryota; kingdom Metazoa; phylum Echinodermata; class Echinoidea; order Diadematoida; family Diadematidae; genus Diadema; species Diadema setosum. The sequence continues at coordinate 728,741 of NC_092695.1, read as the reverse complement.
AACTGCCTGCGTGGGAGTTGCCTGCGAGGTGCTGCCGCTAAGGGCCTCCTACTTGCGTTCTGCGTGGACCTCTCCGGGCATCCCCGTGACTCACCCGGAAAATTTTTGGTCATGCTCAAAACTTGGCTGCCGTTAAATCGGACTTGCGTGCGCACCTCCGGGCAACTTAAGGCGAGATACGCGCTAGGTACTGTCAGGTGCGGACCAACTGCGGAGAGCTCCGGGTAGCAAATTTGTTTCCCCCCCCCCCCCCGCAAGTCAAGCCGCAAAACTTCCCCAGATGCGGTATGACAATGCCTTAGGCATGCTCAAAACTTGTTCCGAGTGAGTCATGGGGGTTCGCTCGCAAAGGTACACGCAGAACACCAGTATGAGACCCTTACCAGCAGCACCTCGCAGGCAACTTCAACGCAGGTACATCTCAGTACCTGTAAGTCGCTCGTAACAGAAAACGGATCGGTTTCAAAGCTCTCACGCAGGTCACACAGAATACACGCAAGTAGAATGTAAGCATACTTCAAAGTACTTGAAGACAAGGCAGCAATGTTTATGGAGCCAGTCGTGCTCTGCATTCACAATTACATTTACTGTGCAGTGACTATATGTGGTACAACGCGAGTATATTATTTTTATGGAAATGATAAATGATCAAACTAGGCCTTTCTGTGTTAGTCGTAGGGTTGCAATCCTTTCGGTACATCAGACACAGATAACTAATATATGCAGATAAGTCTTGATATTCATATTTTTTTCAATAAGACGAAATTAGTAGTGCAGTGGTATATATGAAATCAATTACATCATTATCATCTGATTTTGAGGATCCTTTAAAAGACTCTCATAAAAAACCCACCAAAATCTATTCTTCGATTGCAGATTCAGTTTAATCATATATACTCTATTGTACAATGAATCATTCATGATAAATCAACAGTATCGTTCTCATCAAATATTTGGACAAGGATTTCCTCAGATTTTATGTTTCTCATATATTCTGTCCTCGCTGTCGGTGATAACCTCACTACATCAACAAACAAGGAAAAGTAGAAATTACGCAGTGCGTAATATATGTCCCCGCCGGAAGTAGCATTTTGTAGCAAAATGTACAATATAGGTCAAAAATCAAGGTCAAAGGTCAAAGAAGTCAAAGGTCAAAATTCTGTGTAGAAGTTTTGAAGCCCTCACCTAGTGCCATCGCATAAAGCAAACGGAATCGAAATCAGGTTTGAAATGGCGAAGGAGTAGCATTTTGTAGCCAATGTACAATACAGGTCAAAAATCAAGGTCAAGGTCAAAGAAGTTAAAGGTCAAAATTCTGTGTAGAAGTTTTGAAGCCCTCACCTAGTGCCATCACATAAAGCAAACGGAATCGAAATCAGGTTTGAAATGGCGAAGGAGTAGCATTTTGTAGCCAATGTACAATATAGGTCAAAAATCAAGGTCAAAGGTCAAAAAAGTCAAAGGTCAAAATTCTGTGTAGAAGTTTTGAAGCCCTCACCTAGTGCCATCGCATAAAGCACACGGAATCGAAATCAGGTTAGAAATGGCGAAGGAGTAGCATTTTGTAGCAAAATGTACAATACAGGTCAAAAATCAAGGTCAAAGGTCAAAAAAGTCAAAGGTCAAAATTCTGTGTAGAAGTTTTGAAGCCCTCACCTAGTGCCATCACATAAAGCAAACGGAATCGAAATCGGGTTAGAAATGGCGAAGGAGTAGCACTTTGTAGCAAAATGTACAATACAGGTCAAAAATCAAGGTCAAAGGTTAAAGAAGTCAAAGGTCAAAATTCTGTGTAGAAGTTTTAAAGCCCTCACCTAGTGCCATCACATAAAGCAAACGGAATCGAAATCAGGTTAGAAATGGCGAAGTAGTAGGATTTTGTAGCCAATGTACAATATAAGTCAAAAATCAAGGTCAAAGGTCAAAGAAGTCAAAGGTCAAAATTCTGTGTAGAAGTTTTGAAGCCCTCACCTAGTGCCATCACATAAAGCAAACGGAATCGAAATCGGGTTAAAAATGGCGAAGGAGTAGCATTTCGTAGCAAAATGTACAATACAGGTCAAAAATCAAGGTCAAAGGTCAAAATTCTGTGTAGAAGTTTTGAAGACCTCACCTAGTGCCATCACATAAAGCAAACGGAATCGAAATCGGGTTAGAAATGGCGAAGGAGTAACATTTTGTAGCAAAATGTACAATATAGGTCAAAAATCAAGGTCAAAGGTCAAAGAAGTCAAAGGTCAAATTTCTGTGTAGAAGTTTTGAAGCCCTCACCTAGTGCCATCACTTAAAGCAAACGGAATCGAAATCGGGTTAGAAATGGCGAAGGAGTAGCATTTTGTAGCAAAATGTACAATATAGGTCAAAGGTCAATGTCAAAGGTCACAACTGAAATTCTGTGTAGAAGTTTCAAAGCTCCCATGTAGTGCTATCATATAAAGCAAACAGAATCAAAATTGGCTCATAAATGACAGAGAAGGAGCAAATTGAACATTTTGATCACACACGGACGCACACACGGACACACACACGTACGGAGCCCGTTTCATAGTCCCCTGCTCGAACTCGTTCGGCGGGGACAAAGAGTGCAATTCCATACTATATAATAAACATATTACAGTGCACTCCCATTACAACAACCACGGTAATAACGAAATCGAAATTCTTGTTACAACGAAGTGAAAAATTCAGGTCCCCAAAATCACCACCTATACAGGGTGTCCAAAAAAAAGCGGAACGGTGGATTTTCAGTACCTTGCGTTCTAAAAGTGATATATTTTTTGACATCATTAGAAAGAGCATCTTCTGCAGAGGACCATGATACCAAAATCATTAAATTTGGTTCAGTACTTTTTATTCTACGCCATTTCCTGTATATGCAGTCATTTTCAATTTTTTGCGACTTATGAGATATCAATTTGGGTGCGACACGCGTTCCATACAGTGAATTGTGTTAACAAGCTCGTTGATCCATGTCAACAAAAGATAACGCTTTCATATTGGGCGCGCGCGCACACACACACACAGACACACACACACACACACACACTGTTTTTTCCTGGGCCGTGCCCAATGTGAAAGCTGTATCTTTTGTTGACATGGATCACCGAGCTTACACAATATTCACCGTATGGATCGCGTGTCGCACTCAAATTATTATCTCATAAGTTGCAAAAATCCGGCGAAATTTGAAAATGACTGCATTTTCAGAAATTGGCGTAGAATAAAAAATGCTGAACCAAATTTAATGATTTTGGTACCATTGTCTTCTGCGGAAAATGCTCTTTCTAATGATGTCAAAAAATATATCACTTTTAGAACGCAGAGTACTGATAATCCACCGTTCCGCTTTTTTGGGGGGACACCCGGTATATATTTCTTACGCTATGCAGTGTTTGGTTATCATACCAAATTTCGCTAAAACAAAATAAAACCGATGGTCCCGATGACTTCTTTATAACGAGAGTGCAGTGTAAATTTGGCTGAATATAATAATAGTAAAACGGTGTACAGTGCATCCCGCTATAACGAACGCGGTTATAACGAAATTCTCTCAACAACAAAGGAAAAAGTCGGGTCCCAAAATTCTTATCTATATACCTTATTCTACACATACTTTCCTATTCCGTTACAGCGAAAGTTCAATATAACGAAAGAAAACTGCCTGTTCCAGAGGACTTCGTTATAACGGGAATTGCCTGTAGCAGTCACGTACTGACGTCACCTCATTTCAGAGGTCATCTAAGAAACCGATAGTTGTTCAATTCATCCGCCATGTACTATATTCACACACAGTCACCCATTCTTTCTCGTCTTCTTTCTCACTGTTAAAGGAAGTTGACATTAAACCTACCAGGAAGATGAATTTCGTGTGTGTCTTCAGTGAAAGAAGTAAGGACTTATATAAACTTAAAGTATCCAATGATGAATATCAGAGGCTGAACAAATTCTTTGAAGTTCATCCTGAAGTTGCAATTTATTCTATACAGGAACAAAAAAACTGTATAAATGCAAATTTATTAAACGAAATACTGCCATCTCTCTTTCCCCTAGACCAATTCACACTTGCCCTTCAATCAAATAGGGGAAATTCCCTACGCTTATATACCAGAAAAAGGATGGATACTTTTAATATGTAGTTACTTTAGTGCAGTGATCATAAAAACTTCGACTAGATTACTCAGTTGTCCTTTCGCACTCGCCTTTTCTTCTTCTTTTGTTCCTTTTGGTGATGTGATAGGACCCCTATACGGAATTAAAAACGACTGATTCCAACGACAGGTTTCGTCCTTTTCAAGAATTGTCTCGTGCTGATGGTGTGCGTCTATACATTTGTGACTGCCGTGGTAATTTGGGTGAAGTACAGAAGAGGAAGTAATTTCACTGAGAGGAAAAACAAAAATAATGTAAGAAGAGGGGAAAAACCCTAGCAATATGCCCAGGCAAGCCCGGGTGACATCAGTGCAAAAATATGAAGCAATGAGACTCGAGTAATATTAAAGTATGATTTGGAGACATCGTCGCTTCCAAAATTGGTAGCGAGCTATATAAATACTTCTGACAAGTCCATGACGGGTCTTTTCTTTAATATTTTGAACATTTTCTCTGTCAGCTGTCAGACGTCTGATTCGTTTACAAAATTTTATAAAAACAATATAAAAAATGATTAAATTTGTATGTTTTGCCTTGTTTGTTTATTAGTTTGGGAACAATAAATTGTGATACAGGAGAATTTAACCCAAATATATATGTGAGGGAATCCAGCAAATATTAGACATCAGCGCAGTTTGATGAAAATAAGATATTCCGTTCCGAAGTTATGAGTTTTGGTACAGCCATCGCTGGGCTGAAAGACCACATGTCTAACGTATGAAAGTAACCGTGAGGCAGGCGTGCCAGGACGGTCCCGACCCCATTAGAACGTAACGGGCCGGGAGGACACGTAGACCTTACTGAGATCCTTGGTAGACCTTACATCAATCCTTTGAGCCTCTTGGACTCGGCAAAACCTTTCTTATCGGCCCTTCTCGGATACCGTGGCAGACAGCTAGTGTATGAGAAATCTTAGCAAGACTAAAGCTGCGTTTGCACCATGTTCCCGGCGGCCACGGCAGCCCCATTTGCCCGAAACGGATTGCCCCGTTGGCAGATGAGACATTCTCCTGTTTTCCCCCTTCGCATTCTAGTCTTGTTCGTTCCAGTCCTCGCCCCGGTGAACATAATATAGCTATCAGACGCTGTTCTCATGGCGTCTGGTCAGGCTAGACTATATCAATATTTTCCGTGGCGTCCCGCTACGGACCTCCTCTAAGTTTTGTTACGGGCTATTACGCGCCGTCGTGTTTCGTTGCGTTCACCCCGTTTTATCACGGCATACAAGATTCCCCATTAGCAACGGGACTGCCGTGGCAAAATTTTTGACACTTTAAAAATCTGATACGGCATCCACGGCAATCACGGCCTGTCATGTTTGCCTATCCCGTCTCACCGCGTTGTTTCACGTCCATCCCGTTTTGTCCATGGTGGTCTGAAACGTGGCTGCCGTGTTTGCGGGAAACATGGTGTAAACGCAGCATTTACTAAATTTGAATACGGACGTGAAGAGGGGGTGGAGATGAGGCCGAGATGGTCTGCTGTGGACGTCGTGTTCACCATGCGACTATACCGTGTACATTACTGTATACCCCGCCAGCGCCGCATTTTAGTGCACATACATGTACAATCACTAATCTCAACTACATGGAGTTCAATGGTAACAATCCATGCACCTCTGTCCGCAATATTGCGGATGACCATTACTGTGTTGGCATATCAAAGGAATATTACAGCGGTTGCGTTCTACAAGAAGGGTTGTCGGGGTAATGTCACGGTAACGTCAGGGTAATGTCGGGATAATGTCACGGTAACGTCAGGGTAATGTCGGGGTAATTATCCTATCTGGCTGGGTACAATTTGGCAAAAGTTACAGCGATAATGTCCGAGCAACATTTTTGCGGAGACCGTTTTATGAGGCAGGGGTAAAATGAAAAAATACCCGAACGTTACCCGGTCGTTGTCGGGATAACTCTAAAACGGGGATTTAGTGTTTCATGCTTGCTGCAAAACTACCAGCAACAGACAGACTTCCATTTACAAGCTTGTGGGGTGCGTCAGGTTGTTTAGGGCCGTCACCTTCCTGGTTACTGAAATGGACGCAGGGTTTCCTGCAGCGTAGCCTATGCGTGGGGCCTTCTTCTCGAACGGGATATCACCAAGGGAGATGATATCGTATCAGCTTCTCGGAACATCTGTCAACACGATCCCGACGGACCTGGGAGGTTGGCACAGCGGGGTACAGCGGATGCATCACCGCAGGGGCACGTCAAGGCAGAGAGTATAAGCACTTGGTGTACACATACACGAGCTCATGAGTATATAATGAAGTATATAAGGAAGTGCTTCAGTTTGAACCTGCAAAGTGCCAGCATGACTAATACAACTCTAACAGAGTGGGAGGGAGCTACTTTACAACCTCGTTGCCCTACCTGGCAGTTTGCCTGGGTATAAGGCCTACATAGTTTTGTTCAGCTTCAGAAAACCCTGTGTCCATTTATAACCAGGCAGATGCATATTTACCCTGAACAAAGCAATCTAGCTAAACAGCTATCAAGTGCACTCAATAACGTACTGTACAACATGGTACAAACTTCCAGGAAAATACAAGAAAATACATAGTACTTACAGTATAAAAAAACTTTTTCGGCCTCGATCATATACATAATCTATATCCAGTATTCCCTTAATTGACCTATATTGTATTTTTTCTTTGAACATTACAAATTTACTGTATGGTGTACTTTGTTGGTGCATGCTTTGAGAATCAATTAGGGGATTATATACTAGATAATCTCTTTAAAAAAATCCGAGTGAAAATATTCACTCTTGAAGGAGTGAAATAAAAAAGAGTGAATTTAGAGTGAAATTGGAGTGAATTTTGAGTGAAAATGTTCATTTTCACTCATTTTGGAGTGACCTCAGGGATCACTCGAAGATTTTGGAGTGATCCCTGAGGTCACTCTAAAAAGAGTGAAAATGAACTTTTTCACACAAAATTCACTCCAATTTCACTCTAAATGCACTCTTTTTTTTGTATTTACCCCTTTGAGAGTGAATATTTTCACTCGATTTTTTAAGAGAGATTTTTCTTTCATTTTTTATATTAACTGTCATTAGACTCGGCCCGATTCTATCAACCACGTTTCTTGTCATACTAATGAGTTGTTTATGATAATCAGCATCAATCACTACTTGCATTCCACTAGAAATGCCGCTATGGCGACTGGTACATGCATATATACAAAGTTCCATGAAGATACCTTGAAATATTTGTGAGATATGGAGAAAAAAGTGAAATTTTAACATTTTCACTTGAACTTTGACCCTTGACCTTTGACCTCATGAGCCAAAACTCTCTCTGGGGAATCTTTGTTTGGTAGTTCATGTATACACCAAGTTTCAAGAAAATACCTCCAAAACATTGCAGAGATATAGGGGAAATAATGAAAATTCTGAACATTTGACCTTGACCTTTTGACCTTTGACCTTGAGCATATGCACCCAAACGTTGATAGGCACAACTTCGCCCACTCATACATATACATGCCAAGTTTCATAGGATACCTCTAAAAGGTTTTTTTTTAGATATGCTGTCCACAAAATTGATTACGGACGGACGGACGGACGGACGGACGGACGGACAACCCGAAAACATAATGCCTCCGGCGACACTTAGTGGCGGAGGCATAAAAATCAAATCATTCATCAATCATAATCTTGATCCTTTAGCTTTACAGCGCTTTATCATGAAAATAATTTAGCTGATTTAGTACTGACTTCGGAGATCGATTCGTAATTCAAAATATATTAATGAAAATAAAAACAAATAAAATAATTCAAAGTATTCTTTTCTGTTTCGACACTTACTTCCTCTCCTACAAACGTTCTCACTGCTGTCATCGATGTACTGATTGAAAACATTAAATTTACCCATTGTAACTATCAGAATTGAGTTTTCAGAACTTAATTATTCCCAAACTTCTTGTTGATTTCGTCAGAGAAACCGCCAAAACGAAATATAGGGCCTAGAACTAAAAGCATACCTCGAAATGTGGCGCCAAGCAAAGCCAACCACATGAAATCACAAAGTTTAATAAAATAACAGAAAGTATTCCTCGAGTTACTTACTGCCTGATAAGCAAAAGCCGCATTAAGACTAAGGCTAATCGAAATATTATCTACAGATTTACTTCTAGAAAATCACCATGTGTACTTCAAGATTTTGCCGCATTTTTAAATTATATAATTCACCATTCATTATTCGCTATACAGCATTAATAAAATATTTATTCACAACTTTCTGTATACAGTATATTGTAGATAAAGAATTGACTCTTTGATATTTTTGTCTCAAGTTGTCAACGTTTGGTATTTTGAGCAGATTCAAGGTATTCAACCTCTTGAAATTATATTACACTTGCACTCTTACTCCAATACAGCTGAAAAGGTTTTCACGATATTTGTTATTATTCTCGAGTTACTAATCCACTGTGGAAAAGATGTTGAATTCTGCAGCAGAATAAAACAAAACAAAACAGAGAGTGGTCAATAAAACCCTTGTTCCCAGGCTACCGCATTGTGGCTTGTCAAAAATCACTTTCCCTGATTCCAACTGTTTCCCTGTCGAAACCACGTGAGGCAAACTCTTGCCTCGCTTGACTTTAATTTCACGTGCAAATTTACCCCGAGTCTCTCAGAATTATGTCAGTTTAAGACGTGCTGTGCGTGTCACCTTGTTGAAATCCTTGAGCGAGTCAAATATTAGTACAATCATGTACAGTATATTATAATCTAGTCTGTGAAAAACACAGTAAATCCATTTCTAAATGTTATTCATTATCAGTGAGGCAAATAGTGAGGCAAATTGTCCAACTTCAGACATAGCAGCTGCCATGCCGGATGCTCCAACAAGTGTATACTTTACATCATGTCAAACGCACTACACAAAATGTTTCATTCACAGTGGAATAATGATGAATTGCAATGTCTACTTTACACCTGTTGATGTACAGCTGATGCATTCTCAGACAAAACTTTACAACACATGTATAAGACTTTCGAATTTCCAATCCAATGTAAAAGATAGGAGACTTATTTAAAAGGTATAAGACAATTATGATATCTGAACAAATTCCAACTTTCAGGATAAATGTCATCTGAACAACACCTTTAATCAAAACTATCACTTTGATCCCTAGGGATAAAAATTCACAGTACACACACACAAACACACACACACACACACACACACACACACACAACCTGGAGTGATACAATAGACAATGATTATATGCATTACAATATTTATATGCATTAGTCCAATACTCTGCATTTTCACAGCAGAAGTTCATGAAATGTTTTCTACCTGAAGGCATGCAGGAGGCTTGCATAAACTAGCAATATCTAATGTGTACAGATACACTCACATGAACGTAGACAATATAAATCGAATTACACATATGAAAAGTTCTTGGCTCTAGATGTTGTCTGGATAAGCCATGGCAAAATGTAAATGCAACTTGAAATTCAAAATATCAGTGAGCAACAAGAAGGCAGCATAACTTTCTGTGTCACTATTTGAATGGTAACTTACAAAGAGCGATAATTTTGTTGTTGTTTTTATTATCATTTTCAAATGACAACAGATTTCACCGAGAGGGCAATGGCAGAGTGTGACTCAGACTGTAGGTGACTTACAGGCAGCAATCACACGTCATAGGTATAGGCTAGAACACCCATTTATGAATCCAACTTCAGAGCACTGTATTTTATGGCGACCATAACTGGGAGGGGGGGGGGGGGGCTTCCACAGAAGAACAAAAGCACTTTCAATGGGTTATGCAATGAGTCAGGTGCCTTGCTATGTCAGAGCATAAATTAGCTTTTGTTAAGAACACTTGAAGCCCCCAGTTCGAAATTGCCATGAAAAAGTACCGAAAAAAAAAAAAAAATAGGTCTATACCGGTGGACAAGTTGAGAAAGCTCAGGAGAACTCTCCAATCCTGACAGTCCAACCTTCCCCTAATTTTTATGTGGCACAAATTGTGATCCGTCAACGGAGTGAAAGCAGAAATCACAGCTCATGTGAAAAACCGTGTACTGAAGATTTCATTACAATGTTTATTGCTATGGAAACTTGATTATGGAGTTTGATCATGTAGGAGTAAAAAAAGGGAAAGTTGGAACACTTAAGCATTGCAAGAAGGGCCTTCAATGTAGTCCCCTACATGCAAGCTAAATCTGATCGTAACATGAACATGTACTTAGAATTAAATATACCCTAAATTTCACAAGAGGCAGTGCATTTGAGACTAAAGAACTACATGTATTGGTTATTTAATAAAACACTAACTCATGTCAGTCAGAAGTGGGGGGGGGGGGTTCCAAAAAAGAAAAGAAAAGAGAAAAGATGATTCAATGGGCTATGCAATGCATAAGGGCATGCATTGCCATGTCTGTGCATAAATCAACTAGTAGTATTGTTAGAGATACTGAAGCCCCCCCCCCCCACATGGCTGAAATAGATATATCAACATAACAACAGCATCCAAATTGTACAGGTCTGTACCTATGTACCTCAGCTGATTTTGGAGGGGTCGACATACAAAAATCTCCATAGAAGAGAAATGAAAGGAAACTTCTTTTCAAGCACATATCAAAGTTATAGTAAAAGCTTAGAGTTTGCTTGGAAATTGACACTGTACTGCAAAAACCTATAGACAGTTCCCCCCCCCCCCCCCCCACCAGCTCAGAGTTTTTGATGAACTCTCGTATCAGGGAGGTGGAAGAAAGCACCTCCCTGCTCGTATGTAATTCTCTCTCTTTCTCCGCTCTTTCTCTCTCCTCTTCCTTTAATACACTACACTATATAAAGTTGTAATTCCATAATCAAACATCAGATCAAGGATTCAAGCATTCATTCTCGATTTTAAATTAACTAATGTCAACTCGCTGTATGCCGCGGCACAAGTGCTCCGCTCATCTTGTGTTTACCGGAGCCCCCGCTTTGCTAGCTACATGTACCCACGTACGTACCCACCAACCATGCCAGCTTCTTCCAATATGCACAATATGTGATGTGATAATGTGTTGGAGAGTGACAACTGACATTTGCCTTCGGTTTATCACGCCGCCTGCGAGGTATGTATTCAAACATACGATACCGGTAATTGAGTAAACGGAATGGAGCTCAGCAGCTCGCTATCCTGGATCCATGGACTTACTGGGCCATTGGGGCCGGGGCGGGCGCCGGGCGCAGCAGGGTACCTGGGCTGGTGGGCGGCATGCGGCAGCTGCAGTGCAGTGATGTACTCACTACTCGATCATATCCATGAATTCAACTTTTCTTCTGGAAAATGAATGGTCCATATATCATGTAAAGAATGCCTGCTTAGATTAAATTGGAATTTTGAATTCTTACCCAACTTTCTTATAGGTGATGGTTTACGGGATGAGGCAGTTTTCGCAATATACTTTTGATAATCCACCGACTGGACAGGAACTTCGGAGCTTCGGTGTAGTCCCGCACTACTTGCAACGATGCTGGGTCTCACATCAGAAATCATTGCTGAACTTCGTCGTAGTAGAAGAGTTAACATACTGACCTTCGACCACGTTGACTTTGACCCAGTTTACGGCTTTCGAAGATGATTATGATATAAGCAGCACTGCGGGGACAAGGAAGACGCTCGGCTTACTAATTTCTCAGTGGTTATTATACCAGCCAGCCAGTAGCCCGAGCGAGTAGTGTGTGCCTGCTCCGTGTACTGAAGTACACTCGAAGTACGTAAACATTGAACACACGATGGCACACACGTGTTTCGTGTGGTGTACTGAAGGACTGCCCTACACAATCACCCCATGTACACCAGCTTCCCTGTGTACAGTAATTACCGTCCCCCTACAGTATGCCATACCACGCGACTTGCGACATGATACGATGTAGGCCTATAATCGTCCAGCAGACTACACGTGTAGTACACCGCACTTGTACTTCCACGTTTGTTTTGGTTACATTTGCTTCAGTGAGTTGTTTTGCTTTAATTGGGTGTTATTTGATATTATCCACTACCGTGATCTTGAATGTATTCATTTTTTAAGTACATTGCTGTAATCTGTGTTTGTTTGTTTGTTTGTTTTTTCCTGTCTTTTAGTATCTTGTTTACTGTATTTAACCCCAGGAACCTCGGTTATATTTTATATTATTACCTATACGAGGTAGTTTTGCGAGGCAATTACAGTTGGTATTTTGCAGGGTCGGGAGTTCAGCGGGCGACATTAGAGCATATCACGAGCATCCGGGGTTTTACATATACAGTGGACTCCCGTTATAACGAAATCCTCGGGACCGGCAGTTTTCTTTCGTTATATCGGAATTTTGTTATAACCGAACAAATAGACGATAGAAATACATAGAGTGGATGACATTGCAGCCCAAATTGTTACTTCGTTATAACCAGAATTTTATAACCGTGTTCGTTATAACGGGAGTGCACTGTAAAACAGGGAGGTGGGAAGAGAGATTCCACTTCTCTTCCCACCTCATGTAAACATTCCGATCGACCACGAAGAGAAAACATTCAAGGACGTCGCTTGCGTGTCGATTACACCATGGACCTGGTCCATGATTACACGCACCGCAGAAGAACGCCGATAAATCAACTCATACAAGGTCGACCACTTCCACTAGTTCCAGCAGCACGACGCGTCAAACAATGACTAACTGCACAGTGACCATCAGTTATTACAACTCTCCAACTTGAAACAGAAGCAAAAATAAAGTGTAAAAGCGTTCAGATGTTTGAAGTTCGCCTGTTACAACTACATATGTATCTTTGAAGTTGGGGTTGAATGATATACATTGATGAACAATTTTTCAATTATTCGACATGTTGGTGATGATCTACAGGTAGTCAAATGTGGCTTGATCTATATCATAGTGTACAGCTGTATTCACATATTTTCCTAATTTACCTAGGGGATAGGTAATAATTATGACATTGACTTACCTTGAGGGAGATACCAGATAAATATTACCCGCACTGAAAAAATATTGCCCTCGTCTTCGACTCGGGCAATATTCTTTCAGTTTGGGCAATATTTTCTGGTATCTCCCTCGAGGCCAGTCAATATTATATAATCATTGGTTGTTATGACGATTGTAACAACCGACCATGTCAGTCAGGTTTTGTGTGTGTGTGTGTGTGTGTGTGTGTGTGTGTTTTGTTTCAGTTTTGATAATGATAGTAGTAGAGGTTTAGTTTTATGTGACATAGGTATGAAATAATAATAGAAATAACTGAAAAAATGTATGTGTGTTTGATATTTTGAACTTTCTCACACAAGTTTTGTCTTTAGTATTATATTTTCATCATTTTGTAAATTTTAAATTCTGGGGCCTGGGAAGGGTCAGAGTAGCTTGCGCTGTATAGGGCTAAAGAAATTGTATATTGTATGATTGTGTACAATAGATTTGTAGGGTGTTGTTTTTGTTCATTGTACCTGTCATATAGATACGTAATTGTGATGCGAGATCAAGTGTTTGTACATGACAGTATTGTCATGGTTATTTTGGTACTTAATGTCGATGGAAACAAAATTTTTATGTCTGACATATAGACCCTCGGATTGGACATATTAAAATGGAGGTCCCGTGTATGAAGGAGTCACAACTCATGCACGTAAAAGATACCGCTTCATTCATTCATCCATCGCAAAGAGCAGGGTGTTTAACCCGCTGAAGTGGTCCCACCTCACATCCAACTGGGATGGAAGATCAGCTTAGCGTAGCTGAATATGGGCTATCCAGCCATCTTCTCAGATGGAAATGAACAAACAAACAAAGATGAATGAATGAATGAATGAATGAATGAATGAATGAATGAATGAATGAATGAATGAATGAATTGAATGAATGAATCTTGTTTGCTTCCTTTGACTTATGAACTAACTATACATAGCCTTCAGTGAAGATGACTGCATACGATGGTGACGACTTGTTAATAGGTCTATGGCCAATAATGCTTGCGTACGGTTGATAAGAGAGCTGCCTGGCTGTTGCTATTTGATTTGATTTGATAATGGTTTATTGAAACAAACATGCAAAGTAGTAGTTCGAAGGCTAATGCATCACATTGAAAACATATCAATTACATCAAACGACATACATGGGTATTCGTATGAACGTTTTAACAATAACAAATACCGATTACATTAATATAACATCATATCAAAACGATAAACAGTTCATACCAATTATTACACAAAATATATTACTTTAAAATGATAACCATAGTTATCAACGTACTCGTACGCACGCACGCGCACACATACGCATTAACACACATCTACACATGCACATCACATCCACATGTCTACACAGATAAACCCATATACTCATCTTATGCAGACATTCAACTCTTGTATACACAGTCACACAACAAACGAGAAATATAATATCCTGCTTGATTAAGATGAAAATAATAAACATAAACAAAAAAAGGCAAATTGAACATCATGCTGATGAGATTCATTGGGAAAAATCAACAAATAATTATAACCGAACATTCTAAAACATTTCCATATAAACAAAATTTCAAAACAATTCAACTTTATAGCTATGCTGAATATCACACAACCAATCAACAATGAAAATAAATGATTTATGATAAAGTTAAAGTTAAATGAGAAAATTTGCTGGCCTATACTTGTAGTTTTATTTCAAGTGATTTAATTTTGACAGCATTTCATCCGACTTTGAATCTGAAATAAACAAGCGTGTTTATTTTGAGACTATTGTGATTTATTTCGGATTCAAACTCTTGCGATGCGACAGGAAGTCGTATAGTGTGCGGGCGGGGGGCTGGATTACTGTTTGACAGCATTCCATCCGTCATGAGTTTGAGGCGAGGCGTCATTTTACCATCATTAAGATTACTATTGTTATTCTATATTGTACAGTAGTTTTAGCACCATCAACGACAACTTGATTATAAAGTTCAAGTGATAGATTTAAATCTAAAGGATTGAAATGACATTTATTCATTTCAATTCAGTTCAATTCAATTTTATTTTCATTCTCATTTTTCTTCCAACAAAACATAACACAGAATAAATAAGGAATATCATAAGCATATGAGATATAGAGATATATATATCTCATATCTCATGAGAATAGAGATATACATACATGATGGCAGCAAAATAGTAAGTTGTGTTTAGAGGGGAAAAAGAGAACTGAGAGGTCCATTATAAAGCGATGCTTGTATATTTTGAACCACTCAAGCGTTTCTTTATAAATATTTACTGTAATTACAAATGCTTAACACAAAAATAATTAGAATAGAAAGGAAAAAAAATAGCAGAAACACAACAATATGACATGACTAAACTGAGGGGGAATACGATTGGAAGGAATAGGGCAAAAAAAAAGAAAGAAAGGATGCCTACACCATACACCGTTTACACGCTGCACAAGAGAAACGGAAGAGGGGCTATAGGAGGAGGTAATTCGGACAGCTGGTGACTGCACGCAGCTGTGCAAAAATTATGCAAATAAGATGCCGTGTTTCAGTGCATAATGATAAATTCAATGACTGATAATGAACCTTATGCATGCTGTAACCTGTATTGATATAGATAATAAAAATAAATATCTCAAAAAGAATTTAGCAAAAAAAAGAACACATATCAAATTACGCTTAAAATAGTATAATGATGGAGAATTTATTATTTCACAACTTAATGAATTCCAAAATATAGGGCCTGTATATATAAAAAACGTATTCTGAGCTAATGAGGTTCTCAGGAGAGGTAGATGAAACTCATAAGATCGCCTAGTGGGATAATCATGAAAAGATTGACTTCGTGGAAACATTGAATTAAATATACCGGGAAGAGCATTCGTGTTGTAATTAACATAAACTGACCACATTGAAAGAGAAACAAATCTTTAATTTTTAAAGTCTTGTACTTTTAGTGAAGAGGGGATCTGAATGGGAGCCTACCGGTAGGTCCTACTTGTAGCATCGCCTACTTCATACGAATGATGTGATGTTGCTTTTTTTCCCCTTCTGCCAAAGTACCACAATGAATGAAAGTAGGCCTATTCATTGGAGTTATTATAAAGATCACTGCAGATAAGAAGAAGTGAATTGTTTTTCTATGTTCAAATATGGTTACATGGTTAGACAGTGTATGATGCTTTGAGCGATTATAACGATCATTATGTTATTTTTACGAATACATTACATCATTCACGTACCTGTATGTTGTTATAATTATGTTTTAGCCTATGCGAGTAAGTTTGATTATCACTGATTTTGTCATAAATAAAGTGTCGTTGATCCATCACGGTGGGGTTTTTTTTTTTCATTGTACAAGTGGACAAATGGAGATAACTGAACTGAACTGTATTGAACTGATTGAAGTTTGTTTTCCTGATTCGTCCAAACATAACAGACACGCACACGCACAGGTTTGAGAAAAAAAAAATGACTTTAGAATACGCGTGCATAGATAATACACGTACATGTGTATTATGTTTGTGCATAATTTTGATAGATAATTATGTGATGCACGTGCCAATTATCAGAAAGTGAAATGGAAAGGGGAAACCCCACACAAGGGAAAAAGGAAGTATATGATAGGAGAAAGTGTAAACAGAACACGAATGCCAATAAAGGTCAATGTGTCTGTGTCTATGAAATACGCCATTTAAAGGGTTCGCTATTCAGAGCAACGAGATTTATTTGCGGCAATTATGTACTAATTTCAGGAACACTTTGACATATTTCAGAGAGACGGAAAACCATGTTAATCGCACTGTTCGTTGGATAAAGGGAAGTTATTCTGCAGTTTATTCTCTGAAAACCTGAACAAATAGTACTCTTTGAACAAATGCGATTTATAATTGCTATTATCATATAAGCAGAATATGAGTCGGGCTATAATGTGATAAATCACTAGCTTACTCAACGAAAATTCACTGGTGGTGTAATAATGATTAGATTGTGATTTTGTGAAGACTCTAGGTGGTTCTTCGAAGACAAAAAAAAAGACGAACAACATTTCTGTAATCAATATGTAGAACTGTGTTCTCTATATTGAAATTTTGTCTAAATATAAGGTGACAAGGATTCTGTAACTCCAAGGGCAGTGATATACTGTATTATGGTTGAACAATTTTTCAACATGGATTATGCTTTGAATTTGATGGGGGTATAGTGAGGAGGAGGAGGAGGAGGAAAAGGATGGACCCGGACGAAGAAAGTCACGTGTAGCTCTGTGTTAACATTCTTGGCATTAATTTGTACGTCAGTTATACCTGTTCTCCAAACAACGCCAAAGTAGTGACGACATTAATCTCTGAAGGCACACGTGTGTACATATCATATCGGATGTCGCACGAACAAGGTTTTGGAGTGTTTATATACACGAGATGTCATTCAACAGAATCCACAGTATCTGGTATCGGGAAAAAGATGATATCATATATCATGTGATCATCGTTCCCCGTGACAAGGGACCAATTATCCCAGCAAGTAACGATCCTCCTTGTACATCGTATCCAGGAGATGGGTGAAAATCGGCGCATTATGTATAGTACTTACACGTCCTATTGTCATATTGTGTCATGCCAACGAAAACTTGGGGTTTTCTCATCTTTAGTCTTAACCTTTAGATCAATTAAACAAAATTGACATCAGTTATAGAGACTGATTATAATATGGAAATAAAGAAAGTGCGTTTGGTGGTAAAAAGCATATCATTTTTATCAAATATTCAATTGCATGTTTCATGTTTTTTCGCCTTTCCCTGCCGCTGTCCATCATAGAATCACATTCAAAAGTCTGGAGACATTGTTTTGATTATAACATAAATTATTATAGTCAAAATAAAAACCGAAACAAATCTGTCTGCAAAGTCTCTGTGTTAAAGCTTTGTCTTCTCTGTTTGCCTTATAAGACTGTCTCCTTCTCGTAATTGCTCTCCTCAGCACTCCTCTCTCCCTCTCTCTACCATTTTTTTTAATGTCTGCCTCTCTTCCGTCTATCGCCATCGTGCATGAGCTGCTTGTTTCTCCGAGACGACATGATGGTTGCTAACATGGTTGTATCTATTTGATTCACGAAAGAAATCTCACTCACAACGAATTTGAGGCGTCATTTCACTCTTTGAAAAGTATTACCGTTAGAAACATGTTCTAGTAGTTGTATAGCATTATTGATTGTATGATTATTGTTCTCTTAATCATAAATTCATTATCTTCGCCTTTATCTTTGTAGCAGCAACTTTAAGTAAACAAGTAAATAGATGAATGTAAATAGTAATGATTAAAGGTACTGTTTATCATTGGGAGCAGTGATTTAAAAAATGTTCAAGTTAGTACATTTACGGCATATGTGTAAGTCAGTTGTATCTCAAAACATACTATACAAGAATTTCACAATAAAGCTTTAAGTATCAGGAGATATAATTTTTCTCAATAAATCATAACTGTGGACTGTTCATTCTAGAAATAATTTTATTATAACTATTCAATATTGTTCACGGTTGTTTATACTGAGTGATATGTTCACGTTGGTTATTTCTATCCCTATATATGACTCACATCTTAATACTATTTTGAAGCACTAAGCATGCTATACCTGGGTTTTTGTTTCATCTGTAAATGCGAAATAATGCCCTCAAAACAGAGAAATGAATTTGAAACTAAGAGAGATAGAGAGAAATTAAAATATTGAATATGTGTGGTAAGTAGTGATGGTTGCCTTCTTAGGTTCTGCTCCATGAAAGGGCAAACGTTAGAATGTGTTGTTGAATGGGATGAGCTATATGGATGCTTCTGCAGAGGGATCCTGTCTTTCATAATTATGAAAGTGACCTTTTTTTCTGGATCTTTAAAAAAAAAAACACTCGTCACGATCACTTGGCCGTTGCATTATCAACACGCCTCGATACGTACAGTTGCTTACAATTTTATAATTGCAGGGATTGATTACTCAAGGTTCAAACTTGCTGTCCAAAAATGTAACTGATATTTTCATTCACGCAGAAATTATCATCGACGGGCCATAATTTTTCTTCATGCACTCTTAATGTAGTTGAGATGATTGCTAAGTTTCACGAAAAGTCTTGTAAATTGTCTTAAGTGGAATAAAAACAAGACTATAAGATGGCATTTAGCTAAGAAAAATGATTAGCAACCTGACTGGCACTTCGAATGCAGTCCTTGTGATCAGACAGAAAACCCTTTGTTCGTATATCAGTTCCACTTTCAGATCTTTCACTTCAAGCAGTGGGTCACATTTTGACCTGGCTTTTGGATGATGATTTCAATGAGCTGGTGACCTGACAAAATGATCAGTTATGACTGTACACTACGTGACAAGGTTAGGCGATGTGACGGCTGAGAAAAAAGATTTTGAACTTCCCCAACCTGAAGTATAGATATCACTCTAACCTGCTCTATCCATCCTATGTAACACTGGATCTTTCAGATCCTTCATTTGGGAAGGGTTTGAGAAGATACTGGGTAAATAACGTGATTCAGTTAAATGGCTGCCCGACTACTGCAATCTGAGTTAAGCGTATACAAAAGCGTGAACAAGTATATGAAAATAGGTATTTCTACACCTGAGTAGGGCCTACATTTTCAATGACAAAAATATTATTGATTACTGCATCGTAACCAATGATTGTCTATGCAGAAATAAAGAAAATTATGATGAGATGGCTGTAAATAAACTCTACGTACATCAGCAATAAGAGACAAAATGCCTCACTGTGCCTCTCATCCTGTTTAGACAATGTTATTACCTTCAATTTCCTGATGGTTTCCATGGTTTTAGATATGTTTGCATATCAACAGCAGCACAAAATGACAAAAAAAAAAAGATATTAAACGCAACCGTACCTTATCACCATGACAACGATGAGCAAGAGTACAACTGGAATCCAGGTGAAAACACCTTACTGACCATGTCCTAGTGATGCGACCCTGAGATGGTGGGAAACGTGACGGGATGACCGAGTTCGAATTGTGCCTAGAGTTTCTTTGGTCAAGCTGAGCATTTATACGTCTAATCCTGCCTTGTTCTCGGCGGCCAAGGCAGCCCAGTTTGCCCGAAATGTAATGCGTCGTATGCATAGTTATGAGATACTAAGAATTCTCCTTGTTTCCCTCTCTCCGCTTCATAGAAAGGTTTATTTATTCGTATTATACCTCGTAGCCCAGGGCCTAAATTGCGTATAACATTACAAATACCATGTACAGACAAATACGAACCATGTTACAAAATAAAATATATACACGTATATGATAGAAGTGAGTGAGAAAATATATTACACAAATCAATTATGTTGAGCAAAATCCGATTATATAACATACACAATAAGGACGTATTACACACTTACAACAAACAGAATTTTAAAAAAGCATACTGTGGCGATTGTAGTCTTGTTCGTTCCAGTCCTCGCCCTGGTGAACATAGCTATCAGACGCTGTTTCTCCCGGCGTCTGGTTAGGCTAGACTATCAATATTTTACTTATTTTTATTTTTTATTCTTTATTTCTTATTTTACCATTTTACTTTATTTTACTTCATCCAAGTTTTGTTACAGTCTATTAGGCCAACGTGTCGTCGTGTTTTCTTGCGTTCACCGAGCTTTATAAGGCATACAAAGTTTCTCATTAGCACCGGGACTGCCCTGGCATTTTTTTTTTTCCTGAAACGTGACTTCCGCGGCCGTCGGGAACATGATGCAAACGCAGCATTACATAGCGAAGAGAATAAACTTTTGAAAATAAAGTTGAACTTGAACTGATGAAAAAAAAAAAAAAAAAAAAAAAAAAAGGTGTAGTATATAGACCTCCTAATACAAACACTAAATCATTTTTAGATTATTTTTCGGATTTGGTGAAGAACCCAATTTTTATTCACAAAAAATGCTTCATAATGGGAGATTTTAATATAGACTTATTAAAACAAAATAATATGTCGCAAGATTTTTTGGAAATATTTTTATCTGCTTCTTTTTTGCCTTTGATATCTAAGCCCACACGAATAGTTAATGAATCTGCCACCCTTATTGATAATATTTTTTGTAATATTCTTCCTCCTCCCGATTCCCTTGTACTACTTTCAGACATAACGGACCATTTCCCCATCTCTACTAGTTTCTCTTTAAATGATAGTATTGATAATAAATATGGTTGTTTATTGAGACGAAGAATCACTCATGAAAACATAGCCAGTCTAGATGCTAGTTTAGACATGACAGACTGGTATTGTATCTTTGATACAAATGATGTTAATTTGTCTTTTGAATATTTTATGCAGAAGTTTCTTCCACTCTTGGATATCCATTCCAAAACGTAGACAAAAACAATCTGATTATAAAAAAATACCTAGGCTCCCATGGATCTCTAAATCACTTTTACGTTCAATAAACAGAAAGAATAATTTATATTATAAATTTAAAATGAAACCTACTGAGCAATTGAAACTTAAATATACTAGTTATAAAAATACGTTGACGAAAATTATACGCATAGAAAAAAGAAAATATTATACCAAGCAGTTATATTTGTATAGGCATGATATGCAAAACACATGGAAGGTTTTAAAGCAAGCAATGAATATATCAAATGATAAATGTAATATTACTAAAATTAGGTTTGAAGATGAAATCATTGAAGATTCTCATCAGATTTGTAATATTTTGAATAATCATTTTTCTTTAATCGGGGAAAACCTTGCAAGCAATATACCCCACTCAACGAAACATTTTTCAGAATTTTTAGGTCCACCAAATTCTAGTTCAATGTTTCTTAGTCCAACATATAAGCAGGAGATAATCAATATTGTTTCAGATTTTAGTTCTAAAAAAAGTGCTGGACATGATGACATCAGTAATTTTCTTTTGAAGGGGGTAATATCTTCGATTGCGGATCCTTTAGCTCACATATTCAATTTATCTCTTTCCAATGGCATTGTCCCTGAGAGCATGAAAATAGCAAAAGTTATTCCTTTGTTTAAAAAAGGCGACAAACTAGATGTTAATAATTACCGGCCGATTTCTTTGTTATGTACATTGTCCAAAATTCTTGAAAAAATCGTTCATAAAAGAACTATTACTTTTTTAAGATTCAATCATATACTTTCAAATTCTCAGTTCGGATTTAGAGAAAAACACAGCACAACACATGCATTATTAAGTTTTGTAGAAAAAGTGGCACACGCTATTGACAGATCTTCGCATCTAATAGGTTTGTTCCTGGACTTCTCCAAGGCCTTCGACACCATTAATCATGATATTTTACTTGATAAATTACATCATTATGGAGTGCGTGGGAAGGCCTTGGAGTGGTTCAGGAGCTACCTCATGAACAGGAAGCAATATGTCTCTTTGAATGGGTATAATTCACAAATGTTGAATATCAAATGTGGGGTCCCACAGGGAAGTTTATTAGGTCCGCTTTTGTTTCTTGTTTATATAAATGATTTTTGTAGGTCATCAGATGTTCTTTCCTTTATTCTCTTTGCGGATGACTCAAATTTATTTTTTTTCGCACAATAATCCTCTTACTCTTGTAAATACAATAAACTCTGAATTAGAAAAAGTCGCCGAATGGATAAAGGCAAATAAATTATCTCTCAATCTTCAAAAAACAAAGTATATGTTTTTTAGCAACTGTATAGAGAAACCACCTGTTGACATTGTTTTTGATGGGACTCCACTGGAAATTGTTTCCCATATTAAATTTCTGGGAATAACAGTTAATAATAAGCTTTCATGGAAATTCCATATTGATAGTATATGTAAAATTATTTCACGAAATATTGGTATAATCAACAAGGTTAAATTTTGTCTTCCTTTGTCGTCCCTTATTACATTATATTCATCTCTCATATTGCCATACTTAAATTATGGTATTCTTGCTTGGGGAAACACATATCAAACATTCTTAGATAAATTACTTTTATTACAAAAGAAGTCACTCCGTATTATATGTCATACTGCATTTCTGTCTCATACTGACCCGTTATTTTTTGAAAACAAAATATTGAAAATCAAGGATTTGTATCTGTATAACCTAGGACAATTTATGTTTAATTATGATAAAAAAAATCTTCCAAATATATTTGAAACAATGTTTCCAAGAAATCAGTCCGTCCACAATTACCCAACAAGGCGTTCGAATGAGTTTCATTTGCCCTTTTTCAGAACTCTTCTGGCTCAGAACACCTTTATTTATGATGGGCCAAAGTTTTGGAACTCACTTCCTAATGATATTGTAACAGTACGAACTTTGAATTCTTTCAAGAATAAATTGAAATTATTTTTATTGAAATCTTATAACATATTACCGAACTAGGTTTGTTTCATTAACTCAATTAAGTTATCACTTATTTTTATGCATTAATCATTACACATCAATTATTTTCTATCATGAGAGTAAAATAATCTGTCGAATATAAGTTCTCCTCAAATATGACAGTCATCGAACAATGCATCATTGTGTCTATTATTTGCTTTTAATATGTCCGCGCTTTTGTAGTTTCTGGTATATGTACCCAATCCTTATATTCACAATATCATTCAAGGGTGCGTATTACTACTCCTATACATCCTGGAAATCTGTTTGCTTGTGTCCACGATGGCGTGTGTTGCAGTTTCATTTTTTTCCCATTTTGTTTTTTTTTTTTTCGTTCTTTCCTGTTATATCATTTCTTGTCAGTTGACATTTCTTGTCAGTTGACATTGGTTTCTTTGATTTTGTTTCATATATTTGTTTGTAGTTTCATGAAGCCATTATTTGCTTTTTATGTATTTCTGAGGGTCCCATATCGTACAAGCTTGGCTTTTTAGTGGGACCCTCCATTTCCATTACCATTCGTGTAATATGCATATGTATATACCTTATAAATGCAATTGTATGTCGTTACTCATCATCACATGTATCTTGTTGATGTACGTTTATCGAAATTACTACAAATTTGTTTTGTTTATGCATTGAATATAATTTCTCCTGTTTATGTAATGGAAATGAAAATAAAGTTGAACTTGAACTTGAAACAACGTAGATGAGACAGAATTATGCATACAAACCGAAACAATATACCAATTATGTTGACAAGAATTGAGAGCAATTTTAGGAGAAATTAGTCTAACTTTAAGGAATTCTCCTTCTCTTCTATTTGTTTTGTTTTGGTTTTTTTTTTTCTCTCTCTGATTTAGAAGAGGGAACCTTTTCACTTGTTTTGAAGATAATCTGTAGCTCAGAATTTTCAAGCTGGAAACATTTCTAAATAGTGCCTTTAAAAGAGGAGCAGTTAAACTGAGGGAATACCAGCGGACGATTGTTCAGACAGTAGGCTAATAATACAGTGGAATAAATCATGCATATACTCCGCTCAGATCGATAAACGTATTGTACATCGACAATATGCCAAACCGTTTGTAAGTAATATTAGCGTGGAAGCCAGAAATAAAACAATTATAAACGTGACATGTATAAGGGATCATGTAGGAACAGTTTGAACATAGAAACCCAGAATATTCTGTGCTGTGTGTGTATGTGTGTGTGTGTGTGTGGGGGGGGGGGGGGGGTAACAAGGGTATACCAGGCATATTGGTAGTTAATAAGAATAACTCTTCCTTGGAATAATGAAATCGTGAATGATCGAGTTCAATAATAGCCACATATTTGTACCATGATATCATGAAACATGTTTTTAACTATTATATTCTATGTATCTGTAAATCTACTGGCATAATTACTAAATTTGGACAAAATTCATGTAAAGTCTTGATATTTTGCATGCAGGCCATTACCATTCATTTGTTGTTACAATACACGTTGTTGTTGTTGTTATTTTAAAGATCGAAAGAAGAGAGAGAGAGAGAAATGGGGCCCTATACAAATAATTTGCCCCAGACAGCACTTATAACATAAAGCAAACATTATAGATCTTAAAGAGATATAAACAAGAATATTAAATGCATACCAAGTCTCCTCGAGGGAGCTCATATCGTCTCCACGAGGGAGCTCATATTGTCTCCACAAAGGAGCTCATTACGTCTCCACGAGGGAGCTCATATTGATGAAATACACGTTGTCGCAAAGTTATATATATATATATATATATATATATATATATATATATATATATATATATATATATTGACAGCAAATCTTGCACATATAGACGTGGCTGGTGTTGGGTAGCACCCCTTTAATCATCGAGCTTTCGGGCGAAAAGCCCTTCTTCAGGATCTACACAGTCAATGACAACAACGTATAAATAAAATCAATCTGGGTATAAAATCATACTTAACTTAACTAACCTTATATACTATACATTTCAAAATATACTCAACATAAAACATACCTCAATTCAGCGCATTTTATAACAAAAAACAAACCAACATACTATTACTAAATACAATCTCAAAACAAAACTTACTGTGTTGGTGCTGAGTGTGGTCTTGTAGTGTTGTCTGTGTGAAAGTTATGGTCGGGTGTATCTTATATGTATTTGTGTATAGGTATCTGGTACAAAAAAAAAAAAAAAAAAAAAAAAAACCAGTATGCCCAAGTTTGTATTTCCTCCCAAAGATTCACAAGCAAAACAACCCAGGGCGCCCGATCGGATCCGGCTGCTCCTGCCATACTGTCAAAATTTCAAGGTTCCTAGATTTCCACCTCAGACCACTCGCACAACGACTGCCATCCTATCTAAAAGACACAACCCACTTCCTGAACCACATCCTCGACATCAACACACATCACACCCCACTCTCTTCAAGAACACTCCTCGTCACTGCAGACGTCACATCGCTGTACACAAACATACCCCACCAAGAAGGCATGCAAGCATGCAAAGAAGCACTCAACACCAGAACAGATACACACCCACCGACAGACCAACTCCTCCGCCTCCTCCATCTCGTACTCACACTCAGCAACTCCTCATTCAATGGTGAACATTACCTACAGATCCAAGGGACCGCTATGGGAACACCGCTTGCCCCCACATACGCCAACATCTTTACGGGCAAAGTAAAAACATGACATACTATCGTCGACAAATCCTCCTCTCCTCAAAACTTCATGGCGAGTGAATTGGCGACGCTACATTGATGGCATCTTCTTCCTATGGAACGGCTCCCCCCGCTCCCTCGCATCACTCCAAGAGCAAATGAACAACATACATCCAACCATAAAATTCACATTTGACTCCTCACCCACACAAACACACTTTCTCGACGTCACAATCAAACACGCGGACTCACAACTTCACACAGAACTTTACACCAAACCCACTGACACCCACACATACCTCCTCCCCACATCCTGTCACCCAGCACACTCTTTCAAGGGTATTGTCTACAGCCAAGCCCTACGCGTCAAACGCATATGCTCAAACACAGAGTGACTGGAACACCACCTACAACAACTCGCACAACATTTCATCCAATTAACGAGGCTACAACAAACAAATGGTCCACAACCAGATAACACGGGCAAGACACACACCACGTGAATCGTGATGAACTTCTCTCCTACAGAAAGGGAGGCGACACACACGAACAGGACATATTCTTTCCAATCACATACTCGCCTGCCACTGCCAAACTACCCCACATCACACACAAACACCACCAGACTCTACAACAATCTGACAACACTCGGGAATTATTCCCCAAACCCCCTACCATCTCCTTCCGCCATGGACGCACAACACCTCTTAGTTCGGGCCAAAGACCCCTCCCCCAGCACGCCATCACACAAACCTAACTGTTAATTCTACCGTTGCGACTCACGAAAATGTAACCTTCACCAACACATCGTAGAAACTACAACATTCCAAACCACAACCACAGGTAGACTATTCAAGATCTCCTCACACACATATCAACTGCAAATCCACATGCGTCATATACCTCCTAACATGCTCGCTCTGTCATAAGCAGTACGTCGGGAAAACAGAAACAACACTGTACACAAGAATCAACAACACACTATCAGAAATACGTAACTACCACAACCCACATCACAAAACACTCCCATACACCAAACATTTCAACCTACCCTCACACTTATCATCCAACCTACAACTAACAACCATCGAAGCTATCGAGAGCAAATCACACACGACAACACTACGTCGAGAATCCTTTTGGATTGACAAGTTAAAGACCCTCCACCCAAACGGAATTAACATAGAATCTTAATGTCTCATTCCATTCTCATTCCACACAATGTGTCTGATACGTATGAGTAATTGTAGAAATAAATGTAAGTATGTATGTTTGTATATATATTATGTTTTGCAGTTGATTGTTTGAATCATTGGGAAGTATTGAATAGATGTGTGAAGATAGATGAGAAGAGATTAATTGAATGTTAGTGTATAAAAAAAAATGTTATTTTGTTAGATTATTAGAATATTTGTTAGATTATTTGAATGTTATTATATGATAAATATGTTATTGTTTGAGAAGGTTAGAATTTTTTTAGCCAGATAGAATTCGTGATTGATGTAAATGTAGGTAGATATATAATAGGTAATGTTATAATGGTATATGTATTTTTGGGAAAGTTGAATTGTTGTTAAAGTATTATGTAGGTGTAGGTATGTAAGTATTTGGATAGATAGATTCATGTGTATGAATTATATACGCAGATATGTATGTTTGTATGTATTATAAGAGGTGTATTAATATGTAGAAATTGTAATGGTAATTTGGAAGTTTTTTATATTGTTGGATGGTGAAAAAACTTGAGTATTGGTAGTTTATGATTGATTAAATGAGAACGAGCCTTAGTACAGAAACGCCCCCCCCCCCATATACACAAATACATAATTATAAGATACACCCGACCATAACTTTCACACAGACAACACTACAAGACCACACTCAGCACCAACACAGTAAGTTTTGTTTTGACATTGTATTTAGTAATAGTATGTTGGTTTGTTTTTTGTTATAAAATGCGCTGAATTGAGGTATGTTTTATGCTGAGTATATTTTGAAATGTATAGTATATAAGGTTAGTTAAGTTTAGTATGATTTTATACCTAAGTTGATTTTATTTATACGTTGTTGTCATTGACTGTGTGGATCCTGAAGAAGGGCTTTTCGCCCGAAAGCTCGATGATTAAAGGGGTGCTACCCAACACCAGCCACGTCTATATTATGTGCAAGATTTGCTGTCAATTGATTTACTGTTTTGTAACCCCGCCATGTTGTGGTTAAGTCCTTTGATGTCAGTATATATATATATATGTGTGTGTGTGTGTGTATGTGTGTGTGTGTGTGTGTGTATGTATACATACATACATACATGCATACAAACATAAAACATAAAAACACTAAATACACTCTGACGGCATAGTTAATGCACCACACTTGCTTATACATGTTGCAATGGGGTGATGTTCGTTATTCAGAAGACCCATTAATCCGAAAATGAAATAATGTTCGTCGGCCCGAAGGTTCATTTATCGGAACAACTGCCGAAAACGAAATCAGTTCGACAATCCGAAGATCCGTCTGTCCGAAAATTAAATAAGATTCGTTATTCCAACTGTTCGGTAATCCGAAAACGAACATATAGCATGCATAAGGTGTGCAGGCCTACTTACCAGGGGCGGACCCAGAAATTCAGCAAAGAGGGGCGCTCCTTTACAAAACTAAATCGGGGGGGGGGGGGCACGCCACCCCCTTCAATTGTTCTTTTTATTTCTTTTATTTTAACAAAAAAGAAATAAAGTGGAGCGCGCGCCCGGTGCGCCCCCTTCTGGATCCGCCACTCCTTACGAACCTTCTTGATTACCAACCTTAAAGGCATAATTTACCATTTGCAGATGAAACGTTAAAAAAAAAAACAGCATTAGTGCTTCAAAATAGTTCTAAAAAGTAAGATAGGGATTGAAACAACCAATGTAAAAATTTAAACCAGCATAATCGATGTTAAGTATTGTTGAATATACAAAATGTGAACAATGAGAAAAATAGTGACATCGCCTTATATTTAAGGATTTATTGCCAAAAAAAAATATATATGGTGGAATGTTTTGTGATACAACTGACCTACACATATGCATGTATGTACATGTCTTGTAGTGTTTTATGAAGTAATGTTCACTGAACATCGGCAGAGAAACGAGTTGTTAAGATACGATGATACTTTGTCATCATATAGCTTGTATAGGCCATGACAGGGCTGACGGAGCGTTTTCAAAAGTGTGGGGCCCACTAACAAGAAAAAAAAAGGGGGAGTCCTCAGCTTATCTCTTCCCTTTCATTTCCGGGTTTCTTCAGCTGGCAAGCAAAAAATAATTTTAAAAAAAGGGTCTTCAGCGGAAAAACATAACCTTAATGCACTCACACGTTAAGGTCTCTATCTATTTCTTTTTAGTGCCACAGACGTACTTTCGGTTAAAAAAAAAAAAAGTGGGGAGGGGGGCCAAAGTGATGACACCTTATGTATTCCTTTGTATGGTGCACAAAAAGTGTGGAGGCCCGAGCCCCCATGCCCCTCCCCCCCCCCCCCCCCCCCCGTTCGCCGGCTATGCATGATACGATGGGCCAAAGTGACATTCCTGTTTGAGAATTCACTTAACTTTATACGGACGCAGGCCTATAATATCGCCAGTGGTATAGACCATCAGTGGGTTTTCATTTAGAGTTATAGTTTGCGTTCAGTGGTCGGCATTTTAAGTTAATGATGTTGGGTAGAATGACAAATGCGAAGTCTGAATAAAGTAACTTATTCTCCTCATTCTCTGTCATTAGTATTCATCTTTTACCATTTTGATAAGAACATGCAATACGTGACATGTTAATCCTTACTGTTAAGGAATGATCTTGCCTATGAGGAAACCATGTGTGCGATGCATTTGCATTTGTGTCATGTTAAAGTAATTTGTGTCGTGAATTACAATATTAAGGGTAGTTGCGTTTTCATGTCCTTTTTTCCGTTTATGTTTGTTTAAAGGTTAAAGGCTTTTTCCACCATCGAAAGTTAAACACATATAGTGTTTATCTTTGTCTTTATCATACCGTTTTTATCTATAAAAGAAATCTGAGACCATTAAACACTTAATAATCCACGTATGAGCACACGCACACAAAATAATATATATATATATATATATATATATATATATATATATATATATATATATATATATATATATAAAATTATACCCACACATACAAATTTGGGATTATCTGTCTGTATGTTGTCATTATATAGAGTGTAGTTTTGATTGCTTGGATTGTGGCGCCATGCTGTATACACTAACACAAATGGTTGGGAAAAATCGTACTAAGAAAGACATTAGTTCGAAACCGACTGGACAAAAGCCATCAAAATGTTGACAAAGTTTAAGTGATAATAGTATCAATTTGATACCCGGGAACTCGACGGATTCCGCAGACGGTTTCTCTTTTCACAAGATCATTCAAGTAACGTGATGTTTTGCACGTGTTTAGTGTGCTAATCTTTTTTAATATTACCACGATTTCCATATCAATGTTTTTAAAATGTATAATCTCATTGGTTTTTGATACGTATCCAAATTTCATAAGCATTGCATTAACTGTGAATTGAGTAGCTTGGTGTCAGAATGACTGAATGAAAAAAAAAATTGTTAGGAATATGAACTGCTCGACGGTGGAAAATGAATGGCTCTGATAAAATGTGTCATTCGTTTTTCAAAGTACACTCTTTTTTTTGTGTGTGCATAGTCGGAAATTGTCTCTCTCTCTCTCTCTCTTTTTTTTTTTTTGCCCGATTCATACTGGCCATACATCATCAACATGAAGACACAGTGGTTCACATCTCTCATCAAAACATCTTCAGTTAAGTAATGGGAAACTCTTATTATGTCCTTTTGATCTTCAGAAGAACACTCGTCAATGTTAACTGGTAGCATAGAGTATGCGCTTCAGAATATTTGTTTTTTGTTTGCTTGTCTCCTCATATTATACGTCATTTTATGACTAATGTAACTTACATCAAATGAATGGTCAATTTGGAATCAATGTTAGGTTTAATTTGTGTTTTCTAATGTGTTTGTGTTTGAACAGTCATAATCATTATTCTATGTTAAACCATATTAAACCTCTTTCTTTTCTCTCTCTTTTTTTTTTTTTTTTTTTTGGGGGGGGGGGGGGGGGGGTCATGACATTGCGTGTAATGTGAGGCACAAACGAGACAGATTTTTGTGCCCCACTGTCGACCGGCCTCCTGTTGCGGATAGACACCGATTAGAGATGCCGAGGCAAAGGTTACTATGTCTTAATGTAGCAGCGCTCATTTTCAAAAAAAAAAAGCAACTGGTCAAAACAACAACAACAAAAATATTTCGCGCCTTATTAATTACATGGGATATCATATTCAGACTTATCAAGATTTTATCATAATATTTGGGGTTTTTTTATAGTTTCAACAGCAAATGACGATGTGACCATTATACAACTCTCATAATGTGATGTAAATGATTCAGATATCTTGCAATTAAAGCTACAAATAATATCATTAACAATTTCTTGTTAATTATGAAGCCATGCAAAGAAAGCTCTATCCTTTGAAGCACTGTCAAGGGTTATTTCTTTGTTCATGTTATTTTTTCCCCTCTCCGTCGCTCACTATGTTTTCCCTCAACTATGTCTGTGTATGTTGTTCATGGACATATCAAACTAAAACTTGAATGTGACATTTTGTTTCGTTCTTGTTCACTTTCATAGTGAAACAAAGTGCGCTATATAGAGAGGCCTAAAATTTTTGGTAGGGATGCATTGTACACACATTTATTTGTTTTGATAAAAGCGGGTACTTTGAAAGGATGTCAATTGAGCTTTTAGCGTCAAACTCGGGTGATTTGATGAGTAGAGGATGACACGATGGCAAAATATCTTTACTGTCAATCATTTCAGGCATTACATGAGCTAATTGGTTGCTATAAAGGTAGCAAGCAATCTAAAGTGTACTTTTCCACTCATTTGAGTCAAGGTAAACAGTTACAAAGAAGGCTTCCAGAGCGACGGAGAAATTTCACTAC
The DNA here is from genome assembly GCF_964275005.1 of Diadema setosum. Lineage (NCBI taxonomy): Eukaryota > Metazoa > Echinodermata > Echinoidea > Diadematoida > Diadematidae > Diadema > Diadema setosum. Next base: position 696,564 of record NC_092695.1, on the reverse strand, counting down.
ACTACACTTAAAAGGGGGTAAAGAAATAAGTGACCACATTACTCCAAGTCCTCTTGAATTCTCCCATCATACATGTTCATGTCATGATCGGTTCAGGGTTTTTTTTTTTTTCTTCTCCAAAACAGAAGAGAAGACTTTCGTTGGCTAATATCATTCTTCTTTCTCTCTCTTTCTCTCTCATGCCCAGTGCTATTGAACAGGTCAAGTAGAAAGATAAAACCGCTATGGTCTTGATATGATACTCTTCACTTATCGTTCTTCACAACGAAATAACCCAATACATGATTTTTTTTTCCCCCATAAAAGCAGAGAAGACATTTCTGACGCACTGCATGCACACAAGGCGACCAAAAGAGGAAGAAAAAGAGGAAGAGAGAGAGAGAGAGAGAGAGAGAGAGTTTAGATCAAAGAAAAGGCCTCTTCTATAAACAATGCTGGGAGGACGACGCAAATGTTATCATACCGTTACCATGGCAACTATTGAATAGGCCGAAGAAATATCCTTAGCTCAGCGAGGTGACATTACATGGTATTAACTTCAGCTTGATCGGTATTGGAGATAACTTCGAGCCCAATATAATCTGAAATCCAAATCAAGTGAAACACGTGTATACCAAAGTAAAATGAACACGACAAAAAGAGACTCTTAGGATAAATATTATTCTCAAAAACTGAAGAACGGAAACTCGAAGGCGGACCAGATAGAGGCTATTGCTTGTGTTAATGTTACTATTCTCCCCATTTATTTTCTGATCTATATATAAAAAAAAAAATGTATTTGCGTCTACTGAAGATGGCTCTTAAACGAGCTTCAGAGTCAAACGTTAATCCTACACAATCGAAATGTAATCGAATTAAGATTGTTTGTTTGCTTCTATTGTTTCGTATTAAGTATTCCATGTTTTACAAGTAAATCATAACCATACAAAATACCAAGAAACTGAATGTGCAAAACAGCAAAGAAGAGAATTAATGAACATGAAACATGGAGAATCTACATCGAAACGTTGCGAAGATCTACATTCCAAGAAGTTAATTTAAAATCGATTGCCACATAGAAATAAACTTACATTTCTAAAGAATTAGAAATTATGAAGTTGGAAACTCCAATCCTTCTAAGAATTAATCATGAAAAAACTGATGTCCGTTAACAACCAAAATTTACGGGTGATGTTCATTCTTCCAAAGGTTCTTAATCTGGAAATGAAATAAGTTTCGTTATTCAGAAATACACGAATTCCCTTCATCTGTTTCTTTGATCCGGAAATAAAATATGCTTCGTTAATCTAGACATTGGGGTGTTATTCCGAACGTACATTAATCCGAAAATAAGATAAGGTTGGTTATTCCGAAGGTTGGCCTATGTTATTCCGAAAGACAAGAATTCCTTCGAGTCATTGATAAGATGATCGTTAAAGAAGACCTCCCGATGATGTCCAGATTTATACATTTTAACAACTATAAATAAGTCATACTGAGGACAGAGTTTCAGAATTTATTATAGTTGGGATGAAGAATAAGAATATTTTAGAAATTTATAAAAAATTGCAATGAACAAGGATGATGACATGGCAGGGTCACCATAAGAATGCATGAGTTGGTGCTCAAGAAGCAGAACAAAAGAAGAAGGCGTGCATAGATCATACACAGGTGAACTCGCAAGCGAGCGGTATTGTCATGGAGTTACGCTGCTACATTTCTGAAATATGTGAGCCTCTATGTCATCATCCTTGCTCAGTGTAATTTGTATTAGGTGTTTCGAAGTATTGTTTTTCTGCTCAAGAACCACAATGAATTCCAAGAATCTATGTATGGACCTGTTGATTTACGTTATACAGGATGTGAAATTATGAAAATCATCTGGAATGTCCCTTTTAATCCAAAATGAAATGCAGGTTTCATTAATCAGAACACTTGTAGTGATATTCCGAAGGTTCATTAATCGGAAGGAAGGTAGGCCTACATGAATGGTATCATGTTTATTAAAACTCTGACATTTACAGAATGGCACTTTGTATTAAAGGAAAAGTTCACCTTCATAAACATAAGGATTGAGAGAATGCAGCAATATTAGTAGAACACATCAGTGAAAGTTTGAGGAAAATTGGACAATCGATGCAAAAGTTATGAATTTTTAAAATTTTTGTGTTGGAACCGCTGGATGAGGAGACTACTACAGCTTGTGAGTCATATGCGTACAACAGTATAAAGAAAATGTAAAGAAAATTCAACATATTTTCACTTTTTTCGCATAATAAAAGAGCACTTGACTTGCCTCTTTCTAAAGGCAGGGGGAATGATATTACCCCTAACATGTCGGTAACGAGTCAAGGGAATGTGTACTTTTTTCAAAAGATGAAATTTTGTGAAATTCTCTTTGTATTTTCCTTATATTGTTGTACGCATGTGACATCTAAGTTATTCATACAATGCAGTAGTCTTCTCATCCAGTGGTTACTGCATTTAAACTTCAAAAATTAATAACTTTTGAACGGATTGTCCGATTTTCCTCAAACTTTCAATGATATGTTCTGCTAATATTGCTACATTCTCTCAATCCTTATGTTTATGAAGGTGAACTTGTCCTTTAAAGACGCGTATGTTTCCAAAATCCACAGTTGCAAAACACAACCATGATTATGCACTTATAGCAGTATGTTTGCATGTGAAAGAGCCGTTAATTTCGAATATTTCTGCAACAATCCCTACTTCAATTTTTCTCCTCTTGACACGGTTATATAACTCTTTCATTTATGTAGTCTTTCTACTTGACCTCTCACGTCAAGTTAAACTTGCGTGATTACCTTCGTTGTCTCCAACGTTTTGTTTTTATTAAATTATTCTATATACGCTGCTCTTGCTCTTCAATACGAAGAGCTTCCACAAAGACACTTTGATCAGGACGAAAATTCAGTGGCCTGTAATATACTTTTCAGCCTTACAATGTGTTAGAACATGCCGTGCCCAAGTTGATTTGTACAAGACATGTTGATCTCGATCCGGAAAATGCAGCCAGCTCATCTCGAGTGATTGTCGATTTCCGGTTGTTGCCATGCCAACCAAGTCACAACGAGTACAACCAAGAGGTGAACAGGCAATTGAATGGTCAATGACAGAAGAATTTGTGTGACAATGAAGAGAGGAAAAAACAAACAAACAAACCAAAACAAAACAGATAAGACAAAACTTTCCTTCCGAATCTTCCCTCCATCCCCTGCTTTAGGGAAACATTATTATGACTATTGAAAGTTTCTGTACAAATATGTCAAAGAAAAGTACAAAGTGTGATAGAGAAAGTGTAAACCCTATACATTTTCTTTGGTCTTCTTCTAGGCTAGTCGTTAATAAAGCTTCCACTGGAAGCATTTTCTTTTATTCATAAATCATGTAGCTCTGCATCACAAACTCCCAAGAGATGGATTTTAAGGGCGGATTCTGAAAAAGCGGACTCTAAGCTGTACATATAAACAAAAAAAAAAACCGTTTATGATTGAATGAAGATGATAATAAAACACACACACATTCGACATTGGAAATCTGTATTTTTATATACTGACATAAGAGGCTTGAAGTTTAGGGTCTAGCCATATCGCATATAGTGCGTAACTTCACCAGTCTGTGGTATCTGCTATGGAAAACAGTAAAACGCCGTGGCAACCACTATATGAAGGGATTATTAAACAACAAGGAAATTAAAGTTCCCAAGTCATTAAAACATTCTATCTTAACCTATACTAAATTTAAACTTAATCAATTATTCAATTCAAAGGTTTTATTTTCACTTCTTTCAACAGAATGTACAAAAAATATAGATTCGACATGCGTTTGATAAGGAATGATACATAGATAGCAAAGAATAACATTTGTCAATAATCATTACAAAGTTAGGTATTTTTCGTACAGACATACATTCTGCGAAAAAAAGTGGAGGTACCCACTCAAAAGACTATGCTTGTACAACGTGGGCACCTCGCAGGAGGAAAAAAAAAGTGAAAACTTAACTACATGTGTGCGGGATGAAAAAGAGAAAGGGAAGAAGCAGAAATACAAGTGAAGAGACGAGACAACTAAAAACAAAAAGCCTAGATCAATCGATACATTCAAGATCAAACCAACAGAGACTATTAGCCATATTAGAAATGTAGAGCGTTGAAAGCGACGAGAAAATGATATATACAATTGTATGGAATTGCTGATAGCAGAACATATTATCTGCTCTGTGAAGGCACGTGTAATAATGTACAAGTTTGGAGTAAGAAAAACAGGGGATGCGATGTGGAATTCCGCGAAAGACGCGACCTATAACAAGCCTATGAAAAATCAATAGCATCCTGGTGCTTACAAAACCTACTTACTGAAAAAGATAAACAAACAAAATTAATTTCTTTCTGTTACATTATAAGACTTAAGGAGGAATGATTTCAATCTTTTTTTGAATGAAAACAAAGAAGGAGCATTTTTTATGTCTGGACTAGGGGAGTTCCAGAATCTTGGGCCTGTATAAATGAATGTCTGCTGAGCTAACGCAGTTCTAAGCAGGGGCAAGTGAAATTCGTTAGACTGTCTTGTTGGGTAACTATGGTGTGTCAGGTTACGAAGAAACATAGAATCAAATATAAACGGAAGACAGTTGTTATTATAACTAAACATAAATTGTCCTAAATGAAATAAAAACAAATCTTTAATTTTCAGAATCTTATTTTCAGAAAACAAAGAAGCTGTATGAGAGCAAGGAGCGGCATTACAAATGATTCGAAGTGCCTTCTTTTGTAACAATAAAACCCTATCTAATAATGTTTGATGCGTAATAGCATTGTCTTTTCAAAAGTTATTAGAGTTGAAAATTTTGAGTTTGAAGGGTTTCTAGTGCTCTGAATATTTAAATCTGACAAAGCCTTTGTCAGACCGAAACACAGGTTTTACAAAAAAAAAACAAAAAAAAATTTAAAAAATAAAAAAAAACCTATGTAAAGGACAATTTTCTATCCATTTCATGATCCCAAACTTTACAAATATATCAAAACAGAATTGCCCTTTCATTAAAAGAACCGAAAATAGAACAGGTGTTCCATGTTAATTTTTTTTTTGAATCCTCACTGAAAATCAGGTCTCGCGACTTTTTGTCGGTTTTGTGATGCATGGTCATAATTATGAATATACACTCTAAAATGAAATGATAAATACAGCATTTTTAGTGTTAGCTCTAACATTAACATAAAAGTTGAAGAAGTGACAATATCATAAATGTTGATTCAGCATTTCATTGTTATAGTATATATATATATATATATATATATATACACATATATATATATATATATATATATACAGTGTATAATATGGGGACACTTTTATCACATTATCTACTAAAAGGAACCACCTGTGTAAACGTTAAAGGGGCACATTACTCCTTCGAGGGAATAACATCAATGATTCTGAAGAAATTAAAAAAAAAAACGAGGTACAGTGATTGTCAAGTGGATCATATGCGGTATCCTGGTAGCAACGTATAACTGACAAGTATAGACGGCACCAGAGTCTTTTGGCGTTAATTGGTCGTCCCATTATACATATCACAACGGAGCTCTTCTTCAAGGAAAATGGATTTAATTTATGAGTTATCGATTAACTCGATAGCCCTCGACAAACGATAGATCGCAATTTTTCGCAACCTCCTCTGTCTCATGAAATGGACTCGTCCTCTCAATATTCAAAACATTAGAGGTAACGAGACACAACCTATTGCTGTGTACGTATGTATATTAGCCAGAGAATAGATCGTTACAGTAGCTCGAATTACCTTTCTCTTATATACTAGTGAATGGTTTATGATGCCTGGAGCTAGACACGGCATTACTACTGTAACACCGCCCTCTAAACGTCACGTCCTTTCGACCAATCATTGTCGTTTGCATTTTCCTGTCGGCAGTGCTAGTCTGAAGTATACTACAGAAAAAGCTGGATATCGATACATTGTACCAAGTATCTCTCTCGCGGTGAGATAAATCGATCAGTGTCGGTGGTAGACGTTTTCCCGAGTCTTCAATGATACGGGGATACTGGATACGCAATGCTCTGTGCTTTCAAAGACAAGGATGATAACTGACAGGAAGGAACGTCCTAAGTTGTATTGGTGCATGCTGTAGCATATTATATCACTGTACACAGAACCTCAGCTTTCCTCATTTGAAGACACACCAAGTCTTGCAGGATGGAGCGTTTATCGGACACACACAGTAAATGAGGTTGGACATAGCTGTGGATTCAGAGCCATTGTTATTTTTTTTTTATATTGCTACATCAATAGGATGAAGGCCAAACTTGACTATCTTCACTTTGGGAGAGAATGCCTAGATATACACACTGTGTGGCGAAAATAGTTATCGGAGTTGATGACATGATAAATAATTGTTATCACAACATTATCACCGCAAATAGCTTGTTCGCTCGACGAATACACGAAAATCTACTAGTTGATTTGTGGATGACATCACAGCAAATATTTGAAGGCGAGCTTTGTGGATAGACGCGAGGATATTGTAGCAACGTTATCTTAATACGGTGAGTTTGCAAGACTTCTAAAACAGTATACTCCCTCCCCGTGAACCCTGAGCTTAAGAACTGTTGTGTTAATTTTGAATACGCGTTGTGTTGATTCATTTAGACCTTTGCGAGGATGTTTGGGGACGGATTGTTCTAGGCCTTCCACCTGACTGAATATAAGAAGAACGAGGGTTTTAGCCTGTCATGGATATTGCATTTGGATAGAACAGATACTTCAGTTGCGTGAGGTGAAGGATTGTCAAATGTCAGCCTTACTGGACTGGAATTCAATGTTTTTCTTACACAAGATACACCTGACTCACCTTTCTCATCACGGTGCCTCCGAGAAATCATTCCGTGGCAGCTAACTCCATGATCTTCTTCTCCACAGCCTTCTTCAAGCTTCAAGACTTTTAAGATAAAATAAAAATGAAAATCCAGGCTTTCTTTGCTGCTGAAAGACCATTCAGATGAGTTTGATACCTTGACTTAATCTGCAATATTTTAAAAATCGTGCCTTACATTATATTTTTCAAATATTCGAAGCACCAATCAAAAGATCCTCTTCGTGGTAATGACATACTTCTAAAGGACGGTCAACGCATCTTTAGATTGTGACTTTGTGCTTTCCAAACGAAGAGTGTGATCGGCATTTTATTCATATCAACCCTGATGTTCAACATCCTTGACCTTCAGGACATCATGGATTGGACACCGAATGAGGTATGTCCGTCCGACATCCTTATTTTGAATTTGACTGACAGCCCGTATGCAGAGTTTTACCTGTATTCCCGTGGCGAGACTATTCTTATCACTATCGTTATGCCCATCATTTGGGTCATCGGTGTCCTAGCCAACGTCTCCTTCATCTTCGTCGTCTGCCGTCTGCGCCGCATGCGCACGGTCACCAACTACTATCTCGTCAACCTGGCCATTGCTGATATTATGTTCCTGTGCTTTGCGGAAGGTGATAAGATCGGTCGTTTCTTGGCCTCTCCAGTATACGATGACCAGTATGGACTGAAGGCGGTTGGCTGTGCCATGCTGAACTACTTTGTGCAGCTATCCTACTACGGGTCAATTTTCCTGGTTACGCTGGTGACCCTTGAGAAGTATTATGCTGTATGCCGACCAGTGCTTCATCGGCTCGTCACCGGGACGTCCCGCACCATCAGGCTCGTCACACTGGCCTGGATTTGTGCTGGTGTCTTTGCCGTCTGCCTGATTCCGGGTTGGGTGAATTGGCAGGAATATTGTATCATTTGGCCGGACGAAGACAAATATGTCGGGATGCCCAACTTGACCGGATACTGTCAACCTGTCTCAGAAGCTATGCGCATCGTAGGAAATGGCCTCCAAACAATTCCTTTCTTTATCGTTATGGTTCTTAATTTTGCCATGTACGCACTGATCATACGCGCAGTAAACACGCGCGTAGCCGTCCGCGAGAAGCAACAAGGTGTGGCAGCCGTGCGAAGTATTCAGATGCGCAACCAAGTCGTGCGCATGCTCATCATCAATGGAGTCATCTTCTTCGTTTGCCTTTCACCTTACCAGTTCTCATCATTTGCCATGATGATATCCGGGGCCATTGGTAAATATCTACTGGACGATAACCAGGCTATACAGGTCATCTGGGCAGGTCGGATATTGTCTTATATTAACTCTGCTTGCAATCCCTTCGTGTACACAATGACGAATCCCCGGTACAGGAGCGCCTTCGCCGAAGCCTTTGCCTGCTGCCCAATGGTGAAGAAACGCCTCCGTGTGAAGGCCAAACTTGATGAAGCTACCACGCAGACCACAAGTGCTGATCATAGAGAATCCGCCATTGACGACAAGACAAAGGTTATCAAATCCAATGATGACTCCACAACAGTGTAGCAGACTACCAGACTCTTTAAGGACTCCCCAAGAATTAGCTGGTTGAGTTCCTTATAATGGTTTTTTGGTCTTTTTTGTATTGTTGTTTTGTTTTGCACTTATGGTTTTGTTGCTGTTGTTGTTGTAGAATTCTCTTGATTTTGGTGTTGCTGTCTTTGAGAAGTATTATAGGACTGCGGAAATTGTTGCTTCCAAGGGGAGTGTATCATGTTGGTTTTGCCCTCCACAATAATTCCTCTTAATATGGAAACTCTTCGAATTATCGTCCTTCACTTTCACTTCTGTATTCTCCCTCTTGATACCAGCCCTGCCCTGGGGTAGTTTACATCTTCTGGTTTGTTTTTGTTTCGTTTTTGCCTGGCAGTAAAAAGTATTTGTATTTATGGTCACGAGTATGATAAAATTTACATGTACTCATACGTTCAATACTAAGAGATATAAGTATATGGTTGCTGTCAAGGTTACATTTACATTACAACAAACAAACAATGCTGTAGGCTTTGAGAGGATATCCGAGTTGATCTGTTCTTTTTACAGGAAATGGGCCTGTACGAGCTTTTCCTGGACAACCGATATTCAATTCTCATAAAACAAGGGAAACAATTCACTTGTATGTTGACAGAAAAGTTGACCTCTAAAAACGAAAGCATTACCAGGCGGTATTGTAAAAGATTTTTTCTTGCTTTCTCTAAAAGACCTGGACACTCCTCATTCGGACTTTCATATTGACACAGCGTTTGCATGTTATGCATGTAATATGACTAATGCTATTCGAGATATAAGTGTAATGGTGCTGAAAGGATAAAATAATCGTATAAAACGAAACAGAGAGGTGGGACCGAGTGCCATGCACAGATAAATACCTCTAAATAATTAATGTCTGTGACGTCATTTGTTCAAACTACACTGTATATTCTTCTTACCCGTTTCTTTTCTTAGACAATGATAATAGTGTCTACTACAGCTGGAAGTATGGAGTCTGACTATGAATTCTCTTTAAAGCCTCATTTTAAAACGCGTTTTCTAAATTTTTGTTATGTAATTCTCTGTAGTAGATAACCTGTAAATAAAAAGTAAAAAAATAAACTCATTGTAAAAAGGAGATACGCCAGCTGAATAGATGATGGTAAAGGTTTGTCTATATTATGTATAAACTATTGACGTTGATATCTCCGTTTAAATAAAGTCTAGATAGTGAAAATGGATATTTTATTCTAAAAAAGATTGTAGCAGGAATGGTTGCACTGTAAATATGCATGGAGTGAAATAAGACCTACAAATAATGATAAATTTTACTTCACTCTAATATGTAAGATACGATAGCCAAGAAAGTATGATGAGTGTTACACTTGCAATAACATGACATTTTGCACCAAAACTTATGAGCACATGCCACAACTTTTCTACTGTTTCTCTTTAAAGCTAAACACGCTAGTCAAATAGTGAAATCGATTCTTGAATGTTTGCATGTAACGCTTAGGCCTATACTTTGAACAAACACGTGTAATAGACGGTATGAATTACATTTGCTGTATATGTATTTTCATTGGCTCATAATGAAAGACGGTTGTAAAGTTATGTGTTATGTGTAGTCCTGATGATACTTTAAATGTCAGAATTGCATTTTTCATATTAAGGTTCCAAACGTCTTCAGAAACCCATAACCTTGAATAACCTTGTCTAATCGTTTAATGTAAACTTTTTGATTCATGATAATGATCAGTGTTTTGTAGTTGTAATTACGCACATTTTGTTCAATGATTTAATACATTTCACATTGACAAGAATGATGTGAGGAGAGTACTAATTTCAAATACATGATAATGCATCCAACCAGGCACTGTGTCATCTTGAAGCAAAATAAAAAAAGAAAACCTCCTGAGGTTTTGTGCTAATCTGCAGCAAAATTGGAATACAAACATAATCAATCCTCATTTGTTTGTGTGTTGCTTAAAATAGTTATATGAGTTTGATACGATTCGCCGTCCATACTGTCTAGGCCGGTATCACAAAGCGTAAATAAGCATGAGCAAAGGATGAGTGCGCAAGTTTGTGAGTGTGTGTGTGTGTGTGTGTGTGTGTGTGTGTGTGTGTGTGTGTTGTGTGTTTGTGCTGTGATTAAAAAAAAACTGATGTAGTGTTGATGGGTGAGGGAAAAGAAAAGAAACACTGTTTGAAAAATAAAATACAGGAAAGGTTTAATACGTATATTCAATATCAAAAGACTGAAAGTGGTGGAAGAAACTTTCATTTTCATCATTGACGTAAATATAGGCTTTTAAGACAAAACTATGCTACGTGATTGTTTTTTTTTCCCTATACATGTCCCCAGATGGGTAATTTTGGAATTAAAAAACAAAATGACGTTTGATTTCTGTCGTTTTTGCTGTTGCTTGTTTTTGGAATGGCAAGGATAGAGTAAGAAGAAACAGTGTGTCAAAACCATGGGAACGGGGGAGTAAAAATTATTAATTTTGCACTATGAATCAAAATGCTTGCATTATGTAGTGGAAACTTTATTTATGGAAAAATTAGATGTATATTGTTTATAGATTGCACTTTGACAACTCTATTGAATCAATTGGAGAAAGATTCATTTTCACATTCAAGTTCAAGTTCAAGTTTATATAACATTTATTTTCCATCTTTTTTTTTTTTTCATGTAGGAAATCACATGCATGAAATTATTGTACAGGAAGGTAGAACCTCAAAAAAGCAAAGCTTGTGGTGAGCTGCCTTACAAAATACATTACATCACAAACACAAACACAAAAAACAACGAAAACATAATAATAGTTCCCATGACATTATTGAAATGAGATATTCCTCAAAGGAGAGGCAACAATGAGTATGAAAGTATGTGACGAGCGACAGGCTATGGCAAATGTTGCATATACAGCAAACCTCGCACGAGTCGAAGCTCTCGGGACTGAAAAAAATGCGACTTTCGCGAGAGTCATTTTTTTTTTTTGACTCACAGTTATGTACATGAATAGTACATTTGCAATTCCTACATTAGGAATTCCTACATTAGGAATTATTCTTTCAAAATAAAACAGAAAACAATATCGTTTTATAAGGAATTTGACAAGTTTATATAAATTACAAAGGAAAGATGATCAAACTATAACGTATAAGGGGCATTAACATCGAGCCTGCGTAGAGTTGCATAGTGTTGCGTACCGACTACGTCAATGTAGGCCTATACCATACCTTGCAGCTACGCCGGCCTACGTATGGTTATACGCTGAGCTACGCAAAGGGAGACGTGGGGTACTCGAAAAAAATACTAGACTTCTAGAATATGATATTTTTTTTAAATTATCATTTATACGAGTTCTTTTGGCGTCGAGCACAGGGCGCAGAGAAACGCAGTATAAACGCAAGTCTACGCAACTCAACGCTACTGTAACGCCAAGCAACGCATAAGTACGCAACACTACGCTACTTTACGCCAATGCCTACGCAATACACATGTAGTATGCTATTCTACGCTAGTCCAACAGAAAATCCTTTGAATATCTATCAAAGGATAAGCTACCCAACACTTCTTTTCTCATTCATGCGGTCGCTTAGTTTGGTCAAAATGTTTCATGAGTTATATGCGGCCAATTTCGTCGTAGTGAATACACAACACTACGCAACTCTACATAGGTCCGATAATAATGATAATAATTACCCAGGGTATCCTCTTCAGTGTTGCCCCTGCTCTACCAGAGGGCCCTGCCATTATAATTACCCTAGCTTTGCCAAGTACCCCATACACCTAGGTGGGGAGGGACATGGTGGGTGAAGTATCTCGTCCAAGGACGTCAGCTGGGCGAGATTCGAACTCGGGTGCTGCCATCGGGAGTCGAGAGTCTTATGATCCACTTTGCCACAGCGCCTCCACGATGTGAAGCCACGCAGAGGAAGAAATACAACACTGCTTATAATAAGTAAGCCTACACAGAATTCCAGTATAAACTCTAACATGGTGTATTACAAAGAGAATAAAAAGCAGTTTTCTGAATTTGCATTTATAGAAAAGAATCTATTCTACCCTTTGTAATCAGGAAGAAGAGTCACATGGGCATGGTATCTTTCAGTTTCACTTTGCTTTACTTCTCCACTTTCACATAATTACTTATGAAATTATTATGCAAAATCAGCTAGGTTCACATCAAAACATGAATAAAAGAGAATTGAGAATACTTCAAGGAAATAGATATAATTACCTGAGTACACGAACAGACTTCCTCATAAACATGAGGCGTTTTCACATCAGCCCGATGTTTCGAAATAGCGCGCTATTTTCTGACTTGGAAAATTAACCCGATCACGAAATAGCGCGCTATTTGATCATGTGAACACAAATTAGCGCGCTAATTGTATCGCTCTGATCGAAAGAATTTCTCGAGTCCAACTCGGGAAATTTCCAAAATAGCGGGATAATTGGCGAACTAGCTGGCTATTTGATAATGTGAAATCGCCTCAAGAAATTAGCGCGATGCATCCCATCATGCCTAGCGTGTGTGACCGCGCTCTACTGGTATACCCGACACTGTTTGCGCATGCTCAGCTGTCGAATTAGCTCGAAAAAAAAAATTCGGGCTAATTCTCTTCGGGCTGATGTGAATAGGAAATGAAAAAGCGCGCTAAATTACGATCGCGAAATATATCTCGAGTTTGGATTTTTATCGGGCTAATGTGAAAACGCCTTTAGAATATAAACCCCCGACAGTTTTATTTCATGTTTTTGGTAAAGAGATATCCACCCTAAGCGGAGGGTGGTAGAAGATCCCCTGCCTTCCTTACACCGCAGATCTCTATGTAGGAATCATAAGGATCAGTATAATGCGATCAATTGTGCGTGCGCACTTATTACATACATAAAAAAGAAGTTTTTTCCTATCCTTGCGAATTTCCTGCCAAAAAACTGAGAAATGTTTTTTCTTTCTTTCTTTTCATTCCAAACGGTTATTCGGTATAACGCGCTTTTTATTTTGCCGATTACATTTTCTTTTTCAGTGAAAATGTCCCATGTTCAAGTTCTTTGTTTGTTTGTTGTTGTTTATTTTTACCTCCACGTCTCATATCGCTTTAGATATTGTTGCGTAATTTACAGTATATATTGATATGAATTTATAATTTACTTTATTTTGGACGCAGCCACGAAGTGTCGCCGGAGGCATTACGTTTTAGGGCTGTCCGTCCGTCCTTCTTTCCGTCCATAATTTAAAACTGTTTGAGGTATCCTACTGAAACTTGGGATTATGTATTATGATATTATGTATGAATATATAAAATTGTTGCATTTGTACCAATAAACTTTTGGGTCCACGTGTTCATGGTCAAAGATCAAGGTCAAATTCTGAAAACTTCCCATTTTCTTCCCATATTTATGTTATGCATGAAGGTGTTTTCATGAAACTTAGTGTACTGGTATACGTATCTTACCAGATACTGATGTTCTAGGGGGAAGTTTAGGACCACTGTATGGGTAAAAGGACAAGGGTAAAGGTCATGCCAAAATGCTAAAATCTCACTTTTTATATATCTCAGAAATGACTCAAGGTATCTTCATGAAACATGGTACATTTAGGATCTAGCTGCCTGGTAAGGATTGAATATAAAGACTAAAATTCTACTATAGGGCCTATGGGTCTAATGCTAAATAATTATACACCTTTTCTCCATGCCTAAGATTACTCGCTGAAACTAAAATTGAACCTAAAGATTAATGCATGAAATTAAACAAACTATAGGTACACATCCACTGCTGCACAATGATTCCGAAAGGGGAAAAAATGGCCATGGGGTCGAAGGTCAAGTTAAAATGTTAAATTGCCACAATTCCTTCACCCCCCCCCCCCATATTTTGAAATAGCTCGAAGTGTCATGAACGTTTTTATTACCAGTTGTTGATTATTTGAATAATTTTGACCCAAAAAGGTCAAGTTCAAATTCCAGAATAGTTGCTTTCTGAAACAATTCATAAAGCTGTCCATCCAAATGAAACCTAATTCAAGGAAAGTAACACTTAACAAATTTGTGACAGAAGACATGTCCATGGCGTCTCACTACCGTCTCACATTGTCAAGACCATGGATATGGCGGAGGTATACCAATTGCCATAGCAACATTTCCAGTTTGAAAATTGGTTTGTATTCCTTACATTAAATTTACTGATTATGAACGTGTATTCGAGTTCTACTACTACTACTAGAAATGAAATCAAACTTGAATTGAATGAAAATTGTTGGAAAGATTCGTAATATTCAATTTCATTCAATTCAATTTCTATAGTATGTCATGATAATTTCGAAAGGAAACAATACCTTCGTAGAGATCAAGTTATCATGACAGTATCAAAGGAAGTAACCAGTGGCGGATCCAGAGGGGGCGCGCGGCGCCCCCCCCCCCTTTATTTGTTGTTAAAACACAGGAAATAAAAAGGAAAATAATGGGGATGCGCCTCTTTTCATTTCGTAAAGGCGCCTCCCCTTTACGGAATTCCTGGATCCGCTCCTGGTAACACAGTTTTTCATGAGAGTATATCAAGATTATCATAACAAGACCTACTTAAAAATGCATGTCTCTATGAGAGAAACTCTTATCACTAGATGACCTTGTAGAGGAAGTGGGAAGACGATATTGCACTAGAAGGAATCATATTGCACGATTGATTCAAAGGCGGTTACACGGTTAATCCAATCGTGGTGAATGTGGTTGTATCATGACCCGTAGCATGCTTGCAGTCTCTCTTCCTCTCTCTCTCTCTCTCTCTCCCTCTTACATTATCATTGTTTAACGTTACAGACGATTCCCTGTAGCCGTTTTGCTGCCTCGATTTTTTATTTTGAATGTTCTCTTTCCACTTCGCACGTTTACATGCGCATCGCAGTGTGCTTAGTCGTATTTATATACGTTATTTTGAACGAAATGATTTCTGTTTTCCCTTTAGAGTGTTTATGTCTATGTGATAATAGGGAGATTAGATTTTCGCGACGGAAACGTTCAGAGGGAAAAAAAAAATGTTCTGAGCATGCGCAGAATCGCGTATCAAAGTCGATCTATTTATAGTTCGCGTCGTCTGAGTTTTCACTACGCGTTCTGTGGTATTTTTACGTCCGCTCACTTTACGACAAAGACAGCTACTTCATGCACCGATCATGTCATTTTATTTCTCAGCGTAATCTAAAGCTTCTCTTCAACACGACGGAGGGAAGAGGGGAACATCCAGCCCAAACGTCTCAAACGCAAATCTAAAGCTCCCTAATTGTCAACGACTCCGACTGTTGCTTTTCCCTCTCAAGGTTTGAAATGACAACCACAGAATCGTGTAATTAAATTCCACTCTGCTTTGTTATTCTTTGACGGGGGCGGTTCCATGACACTTTGAAAGATTAGCACGCAATAAGCTAAACATACACTAAATTCCACATCACATGAACATTCACATCAAACTAAAACTTGCCCTAATCCTAACCCTAAGTCCTTGGAGAAAATAAGATTTGAGCAACTGTCACAGGAGCAAATGTCGTGTCTCCGATGGGAGTACAAGCTTCCGCTTTCTTTCATGCGCATTCCTGTTTTGAGATATTTTTGGTGCGCATTTCTGAAATTACCAAGGATATCAATATGTGAGCATGTCGCATTAATCTAAGAGGTAGATGTTATTACTTCTACCTCTTTTGAAGACAAACCCATCACTTCTAGAGGCATTTGTCCAATTAAACCATGGAGGTCCTTTTTGTTCAGTCTGTTGCCCTTTTTTCCTCGCTCTATCTACATTATTTCCTTTGCCCCGCGGAAAGGAGTAATCTGACACACCCAATGAACCATGTTACTATCGTCCATTCATTTATTTCTTTTCGCCTTTTCGTTCAAATAAAACAGCATGTCTTTCAAAAGATCTGGACAGCTTTTTCAATCATTTCCCAGGCACTTCCTGTTAAATTGTTTTTCTCGAGTATTCGATACAGTCTTGTCGAGGAAATAGAACCACGAGCCAGAATATTAAATTTTGTCTTCAGGCGTTGTTATCTTATGCTTGTGTCACTATAAAAGTGGAGCCTTTTTTCTCAGCGAAGTAGGGCGGGCTTTTTAGACCGTCTCGTCTGGCAGTCTGACGCCATATGGTTGGACGGAGAGATGAATACCAAAGTGGCTTTGAATAGGTCTATCGCTGGGTTAACAAGGGGCCCAGCCCTAGATTCGCCTTTCTCATGCACCATCCTCTTTCATTGGCGAATTGTGAACGTAAAAAAAAGAAAAAAAATAGAATGAACACAGATTCAGAAGCGGACAGACAAGAATCCAAGGTAATTAAAACATCCATAATTTTTTCCATCAACCCCCCCCCCAAAAAAAAAAAATCTTATTAAGCATTCTTATGTATGCGTGTGTATATACGCGTTATCTGTACACATGTGCTTTTGCATTCATATGCATATCCATGTGTGTGAGCGTGTATGATATGAATATGCTAAACGCTTAATACCTGTATTGCTTTCTCATTACCTTTAATTTTTTCTTTTCGCAACAGTTAATAGGTAAATATCAAGCAAACTTTCCTGTACAACCTATTATATTGTGATAACAATAAATTTTGACATACATTTGTATCAGCATATGTTTTTGTGCGTTCATATTCGTTTTGTTGAGATTGAAAATAAATAAATGAAATGAAATGAAACAGCCTTCAAAGCTTCACGAAGTGAGATGAGAACAACACCCAAGTGTTCTGCGACCAGCAAAACCAGTCTGAGCAGTACTTACGAAAACTGCATCGGGTATGGACCCCTTCATAGGCCAGCATTGTCAATTTGACAGAGATTGATATTGGCAATCAATCCGTGTTTTTGTTTTGTTTTTTAATACGAAAAATAAACACTACTACTGCATTTATTACTTCCTATCTTTTATAGACAATGAACTAATATGTGATTCTTGATCACAGCATTTCTTCAGAGATAAACATTGCACCATGCAGACTTCCTGATGTCGATATGGCGACTGATAATCGTTAATGTACGCCGTATGAAAACAACCATCTGTGTCCTGTGGTATGTCTGATTGGTGGATTTATTTATTTATTTATTTTTTTTACTGATGCTGATTTCCGTGTGAGAAGATATATCACTTCCTCCTGGGAGAGCTTGAATAGACTTTATTTTAATTACTTTATAACTCTTATTACCGTGGTTGTGTACTATAAAAAAAAAAACAACCAACAAACTTCCAGCTCATCCCTATAAGGCAGTCACCATTTGCCTTCCCTTACACTCTCCACATGTCACTTCCCTTCACCACTCTCCTCTCGCTATGTTCTTTTATTATATTTCTTTATCCTTTAAAGAGAGCGTAGTTGTGGTTGAGACCTAACTTCAGGTTTCTAATATATATATTTTTTTTTGGGGGGGGGGGTGAGATAATGAGAAACTTCTCAAGAAAAATGAAAGAACATGTAATTCCAAGAGGGATTCAACGTTGTTGGTTTTGGTTTTTTTTAACGAAAATCGCTTTTAAAATGGTTGAGATATATAAAAAAAAAGAGCATTTCTAATGTAAAGCGGACCCACCTTTTATGAGGATCGCTTTGTTTTACTTTGTTTTTGGATGTCTCAGCAATTCCAAAACCAATTTTCATGTAATAAACTTTAAATTCTTCTTGAAATGGTGTGCTCTGTACTATTTCATAAGTGGTTTCTTGGTATCTCATAAAAAGTTCAAAGCCCAAATTCTCATCTCCACAATACTATACAATCCCTTTAAAGGACTATACAGTGTTACCGCAAACCTCTCTCCAGCCTATTGCCATCGATGGGTTTATTCTATAAGTCTCTAACAAAATCGAGTGAAAATATTCTCTCTTGAAGGAGTGAATACAAAAAAGAGTGAATTTGGAGTGAAATTGGAGTGAATTTTGAGAGAAAATGTTCATTTTCACTCGTTTTAGAGTGACCTCAGGGATCACTCCAAAATCTTCGAGTGATCCCTGAGGTCACTCCAAAATGAGTGAAAATGAAAATTTTCACTCAAAATTCAATCCAATTTCACTCTTTTTTGTATTCACTCCTTCAAGAGTGAATATTTTCACTCGATTTTGTTTTTTAGAGAGGATAGCAGTTGTTGTTTTTGTACAGATAATCGTCTACTAAAATGAACAAACAAGCGAACGAGCTTTTCACCCTGAGGAGTTTGTTCACACGTGTAGTAGACATCGCAAAACTTCAAACAATGACATCTATACATCTTCGATATCTCATAAGTGACAAAAGGACGACAATAGCAACAGAAACGAAAATTAAAGGACGATAACATAAACTCTGTATCAGGTATATATAAATATAAAGAACTATGAAAATATCACGTACTGCATGGTCTATATGTGAGTATGCATGTATAGATCTATGCGGAAGTAATGAGGCTGTTTTCCAAGAAGAGAAGTATGCTTCGAATACAGGCTTTTGTTACGATCATGGAAATCTTTTTTTGGGATGGGAAGGGAGTAATCCTGTCTTCCAGGTAACGAAATAAAGGGAGCTTTAGTAGTCTCCTTCAAAGTCGATTGAAACGAACCAGTTTACACCTATCTTCGCCCTTGATAATAATAAGCTTTAGATATGCGACGTGAACGTTAAGGCGACTATAATTAGGCAAAAGATTGTGTTTTGATACCTGTTTCCATTGTCCATCCCTGGCAAACATCGGGAGAGGCTGCGTCGTCTTAGTGTTTGCGTCGTAGATCTAACAGATGTCTAAAGCTCGCTGTGACTGACCTACTGTATATCCATGGACCTATAGCCGAACTCTGTAAAGTGCATAACTTCATTTCTTCCAGAAAATATCATAGATGAATCATCGAAAATATATCAGTATGTTGCCCAAATCTTCAGTTTCAAGTTGCAGGTTTTGTTGTTGTTGTTTTTTTTTTCATTACTGATTACATCGTCTGCATTTTAATGAGCGTAATTAACTCTTTCGTGATTGTTGTTGCTGCTGTCGTTGTTGCCAAATGAGTGATTTACTTGCTGTAACAACTGCCTTAGTACAATATATGTCTGAAGACGAACATGACTTCCTTACACTGTGTCGGCAAATACTAAATCATGACGTCACTCCAGACGGACTGCGCTGCATCATAACAATGACCCCATCCATTTACAGTTAACATAGGTGCAGATGTCAAACCATGGAGCTGCTAGCTCCATATGGTCAAACCAAAGATATCTCGGCGCAGCTGTTTATAGGTCTCCAATCTAGTCGTATGGCTAGTCAGCTGAAAACAATGATGCGATTCCCATTTGTTTTCAACCCTTTTTCGTAGGACTGTTTTTAAGGTTTTGTATGTGCTCGGAGCAGGTCGGATTTGAATCGCATCGTGTTGAGAGTCGTTTTCGAAGCTTTCAAATGCTTTAAGAGTACCATCAGAAACAGTTCAGTTCAGTTCAATTTTATTTTCCATCCAACATATAGTAAAACGAAATGCAAAGCATGCATTACAACCTCACATTGCTTGATAAGTTTACAAAAATACATAACAGTGAATTGAGTAAGACATGAGGTCACAGAGCCTGCACTGTCATCCAATCTGTCCAACCAGGGAGGTAAAGAAGGGCTTAAATACATTTTGTTCTAATGCAAAAATGAAGGACCATGATGTCTTTTCTTAAGTGTACGGTGCTAGATCCACCAACCGAATCGGATCTAGGCTGATGGCTGTGTAGATTGCTATTTTCAATATCTGTTGCTCAGAAATGTTGTTCACTATAATCGCATGGATACCCAAAAGGCGTAGTTTCGAATATTCACATCGATTTGCATTTTAGAGAAATGGTTCCCACGCCACAGTCGATCGCCTGATAGAGAGGAGGATTAGATACTAACAGGAAGAGGGGAAGTGGAGTAGGAGAATGAGAAGGAAGAGGAGGTTAAAGAGGAGGAGGAGGAGTAGGAGTAGGAGGAGGAGAAGAAATAAGAAGACGAGGAGGGTAACTCATCTTTTCCCTCATTTTTCATCTTTCCCTTCGTCTTTTCCCTGTGCGCTTAGAAACATTGTATCAAGCGCATTACAAATGTATTATCATTGTATTACATATTAATAAACAGGAGGACAAAGGGAGGAGGAAGAGAAAACCATTACATTGTTTCCTTGAATGGTATAAATTCAAGAAAAGGTAATAATGTCTCTTTTCCAGGTCATGTGTATGTGTATGCGTGTGTGTGTTTTGCATGTGTGTGTGTGCGCGCGCGCGCGTGTGTGTGCATGTATTCGTGCGTGTACATGGGGTAAAACAAGAATTATTTCATTTATTTTATTTATTTCATTTATTTTCACTTAATAAAACATGCATACATAAAATGTGACAATGGTATAACATGACAATGTGACAAACAAACAAACAACGCAAACAAACAACCAAAGATATCAAGTGAAGGGGTTTGTGAGAAGGCAATGGGCCTTATTTAAAACTAACCCCGGAAAAGTAAATACAGCGTAAATACAGAGAAAAACGTTGGCACACACACACACACACACACACACACATACACACACATACACACACATGCATACACAGACAAAAACCAAGGAGGTATACCTCCTTGCAAAAACATACACCAGCACATTAACAATACACACAAGATGCCATTTTCACAAACACACCCCATCTTGCTAGTCTCTTATAAATTCAGTCTAAATTCACTTTGTTAAAGAAGATTTTGCTTCTACTGAGAATGTTAAGGCCGTGTCACACCAGCCTTGCGTGCGACTTGCAAAGAACAATAATTTGACTACCCGCAGGTCCCCGTAGATGATCCGCACATGACAGTACCTAGCATTATCTGTAGCAGCACGTACCCCGTTAGTTTGACTATAAGTCACCGGCCGAGAGAGGGAGCTATTTCAATCGGTAGTATTATAATCATGTTACTCTCTCCGGACGCTCCCCGATGGCAAAAAAAGAAAAACAAAAACAAAAACAAAAAAAGAAACAAAAGAGCTAAATTTTGCTGACCAGTCCTTTGACCACGGTTATGTAAAAAGGTACACGTAGGCTTAATATCCCATAATACTTGCCACGTAGTCCCCTTTTCGTGGACATAGCTCTTACTCTCACTCTGGTTCCTCAACCTCCAAAGGAGATGGACATAGACCTTCGCTCTCCTGCGTCCAATACAAAAGGGAGATGCAATATTACTTTCCAGAGTCAAGTCCATTCCTTATTGAGGCGGTTTTACATTGTACTATAATTCGTGGAGTTCATACATGTCTATTTTACACCACATCGGTGTGGTGCTTGGTTCCAACAACATTAATTTTAAATAGTTGTGGAATAATTATTATGGAAGAGGAGTTGCCTTCCTGTCACACCCGGACGCTGCATGCGGCTATTGCATCAGAGCTCATCATCTCGCATCTCCTCTCATCGTCAACCCCGTCGTCAATGACTGAGGATGAACCTCATCCATTTCCAGATCACGACGAATTAGCGTAAATGCGAATCTCCAAGCTGGGATCGCATCCTTAACAATCGTATTAGTGTCAACGCTAAGTGATGTGAGTGTCGTGTGACGACAAGGCGGCGAACACCGGTCCCGTTCCAGACAGTGTACACGTCAGCATCCGGAGCTCATCGTGGCAGTGCGCACTGCAGTTCACGATCGCGATCGAGGTCCCTTTGGAGAGTGACGTGGCCATATCTCACCCTGGAAGCGACTTGGGACTCTGTTCGGACTGTCGCGGTGGTTCGTACCTTATGCACCCTCTTATTTGTATTACTGCTCCATAACCACATCTGTATTATGTCCCTTAAGTTGAGACCTCCGTTTAAACGTTTGAGCAGATATAATATTCAATCTTAGTGTAATTGCTCATGGAGAGTCGTATAATCAATTCACTGATTAATCCATAATTCTGGGAAATACCCTATAATTATCACCTGCGTGTGATATAATGATGTACACTACAATAAAGCACCGTGTATACTAATAATTGAACATAATATTCGGTTGTCAACGCCCGTTATTACAATTAGTAAATCGAGTGGAGTCATAACTCAAGACGTTGGAATATGGCTGTATGATGAGAGTGTGTTTGGTGTGTAGTTTGTTACATAACGATAATAATATTTTGCCACATTCAACACGTTCCGAGGCCTACCTTCCAACATATCTCAGAAGTAGTCGCCCGGAGGTGCGCACGCATATCATTTTACCCGCAACCGTGTTTAGGCCCTGTCACACCTTTCCGGGCAAGCTATTCGGGCTTGTTACGTGTAGGGATTTTCTAGCATACCGGGCATTCCTGAGGGCGGAAAAGGATTTGTGTGAGTCAGCGCGTGTGTCTTACTTGCTGGACGCGTTATACTTGCGAGTATACTGTGTGACCTTTGTAACAGTCGCGTGGGGGCTGACAACTCAGTGAAGGAATTCCTCTAATGGAATGGCTGAAATCTCACAGAATTTCATTATCTTGGCTGCATACGGGACTGCGAAGTACCTGCGTGGGAATTGCCTTGGAAGTACTGCCGCTAAGGGTCTCCTACTGGCGTTCTGCGTGGACCTCTACGGGCATTCCCGCGACTCACCCGGAAAAAAGTTTTGGTCATGCTCAAAACTTGCGTGAGCACCTCCGGGCAACTACGCGCAAGATACTCAGATGCGGACCAACTGCGGAGAGCTCCGGGGAGTAAATTTGTTTCCCCGCAAGTCAAGCCGCAGAAGTTCCCCCGTACGGTATGACAAGGCATGAATGAAAATTGCAAACATTCTTGTTCGCCCGCTGAAAATATTCTACGTGCTGGAAACTACCTCCTCGTCACAAGCCCGCGTAGCTTAATTGCCCGGAATGGTGTGACACGGCCTTTTTGATTTTCCTGGAATGCAGATGAAACATGAGACCAGAGGGTGTAGTTTAGAGGGTGAAACGGTAGGAACCCCAAAACTTTACAGGGGGAAAGTAATAACCTCCCACCCCTTTCCGTAAGCACACACACGCACACACACACACACACTTTTTTTTTTTTTTTTTCAATGATATTTTATTGATTTCATTCAAATCATTCACAAATCAACTCATTCTGGGTGTAACATGAACATAAAAACAGTACAAATACCATTCAAAAGACAAATCCATTACCAACTTATACTGCCAATCATCTCCTTAACATAACAACTCGATTATAAATCAATCCTACTGACCATTTCTTCATGAGAAAGTATTGACATGTACAAAAAAAATATCTTTGACTATGGTATACTTATACTGCCAATCATCTCTCTTCAACATAACAACTCGATTATTAATCGAGTGTATACAAGTATATACAAGGGTATATACATAAAAAAACAACAAAAATACGTTATACAAAACTAGAATGAAATCATTTCATTGAAAATCAAATCCCTATCCCCACCAACCCCGATGCACTCAAACCTATCCCACACCCCCACCACAACCCCAAACACATACATCCACAACCACCACACACATACATCCCAAACACCAACACACCTACACACCAAACACCAAAACACACATACACAAATACACCCCACACACAAACACACCCGAAGCGATACCACCTTCCTTCCTAATGAAAACTACTTCCAAATGTTGATTGATACGTACAACATACAAGCGTGTAATGGGCCGCATGCAGAAAAGCATCGTCCGCCCGCACCCAAATTCCGCTCCAAATACACATTCAAATTCATCAAACAAAACTCATCAAACTCCTAACTGCTGATAAAATCCTATAACCTTTATGCCAACAAAAACTTACCCCTCCCCGCGCGCGGCCAATGACACATTATATTGCCTTCACCACTGATAACTACACTATACTGAAAAAAAGAAAAAGAAACAACAAAACAATACTTAAGCTCTCGTTTCAGAAACATTTTCCCATTTCAGCAAATGTAATCCCAACTTATTTCTTTTTATAGCAATTTCTTTTTCTTCATCCCGAAAACTTATTATTCTTTTACAAATTTCCTCCAAAGTAGGAATTTTTCCCTCTGACCTAGATCTAAAAATAATGTATTTCAGAATAGAAATTATTGTATTATAAAATTCTACTTTTGGATCCCTTCCCGTAACACCAAAATGAACATCTCTCCACTCTATATTTCGAAGATCTGCCATCTCAAACCTATCTATCACTTCCTGCCACAAATTCTTAACATACACACAGTCCCAAAATAAATGCTTATATGTTTTTACCGATTGCTCACAAAAAGAACACCGGTTATTTGCAACGAAACCAAACTCAAAAAAGATTTTCCTTTGTATAAACAACTCCATGTAATAATTTATACTGAAATTCCCTAAGTTTTGTTAGAAGTGTTGTCATTCTTGGTCTTAGAAATATATGTGTAATTTCCTTTTTCAAAAACAAATAATCATTTTGGCCATCTTTCATTCGTAAACTATACAATTGCTGTAAACTTGTAACAAAGAGTTCATACACCTTTCTAAATGAAACATCTTTCAATAAAATTACATTCTCAAAAATTTTGAAAGAAATATCATATTCCTCTTTATCAACAGAATAAAAATCATATATATTTCCCTCAAATTTCTGGCTTCTTACAACAACCTCCCCTATTTCCCAAACTTTAACTATATTTTCACTATCTAATCCTAACCTGTGAAAATATGCTGCTGATCTCATACAATCTTTTTCAAAAATTTGCTTCACTAAATAAATATTCTTCCTATATGAATTTTCACAAAAAATCATTTTCCCTTTACACAAATAATCCTTGTTATTTAAAAAAAAAATTGGATTAATCTTGCCTTCTTGATAATTCCGGTTATTCTCCATTTCTTGCCATGCCCCCAAAATTTCTAAATAAAACAATGGTACATTAAACTTTAGTAATCGTATATCATAATTGCACAAAAATATGAATCTTCCTCCCGCAGTCCTAAAAACATAATAAAAAAAAAGTTTCCATCCCATAAGCTTCTCACCATATAACAATCGCTTCAACCACATAATTCGTGG
Organism: Diadema setosum; assembly: GCF_964275005.1. NCBI lineage: Eukaryota > Metazoa > Echinodermata > Echinoidea > Diadematoida > Diadematidae > Diadema > Diadema setosum. Next base: position 671,137 of record NC_092695.1, on the reverse strand, counting down.
ACTCTTAACAAACAATGGCAAAATTTGTCATTCTAAGACCGCCCTCACTATAATCCTGATAACAAATAACCCTTTTAATTCGATCTTTACCATTCCATATAAATTCAAAACAAATTTTATTAATATCTGCCACTACCCACTTTGGAACCTCTATTGATGAAGAAATATAGCATAATTTAGACAAAGCATATGTTTTAAGCAAAAATATTTTTCCCATTACAGTCAAATCTCTTTGTCTCCACCATCCCAAAAGTCTTTTAATCTTACTCAATATCTCTTTATAATTGAATTCTTCTCTGACCTTATTATCCAATGCAAAATACACTCCTAAGATCTTTATTTCAGGTACAACATTACCCATTGGTAATCTTTCATGTTCTCCCTTTTTCTTCCCTATACTCATTACCTTTGTTTTATCAATATTAACCTTCAAACCACATAATTCATAAAAATCCTTAAATATTTCCTGTATTCTGATAATTGATGACCTATGTCTAACAAATAAAGTCATGTCATCAGCATATAAAACTTGTCGAACCTCAAAATTGTCAAACTGAATACCTCTAATCCCATTATCCCTTCTCACCGCCTGCGCCAAAATTTCCATTACCAATAAAAACATGGGTCGCCTTGCCTCACCCCTCGCTTTATATCAAAATAACCTGTCGAAACACCTCCGTTCATAACACAACTACTAATTCCATTATACATGATTTTTACCCAGGAACAAAACGACTCACCAAGCCCAAATAATTCTAACACCTTAAATAAGAATTTGTGCGAAACTGAATCAAACGCCTTTTCAAAATCAACTGCTATCAAATATGCCTCTTCTTTACAATAATTATTACAATAAAAAATCATATCATCTATCAAACGCAAAGCCTCGCCAATATACCTGTTTTCTCTATAACCAACTTGATCCAAATGAACAATGGCATGTAAGACTCCCTTTATTCACTTTGCCATTATCTTGGAAAGCATCTTATAATCCGTGTTCAACAAAGTAATCGGTCTATAATTCTTTATAAACAATGGATCTTTGCCCTCTTTTTCAATCAATGTTATTACACCTTGTTTTTGAGACGTTGCTAAACAACCTTTCTCACAAGCTTCATTGAAAACTTCAACCAATAAACTTCCTATTTGTGGCCAAAATTTAAGACAAAATTCAACTGTAAATCCATCATTCCCAGGTGATTTATTCAATTTCATACATTTTAAACACTCCCAACATTCTTCCTTAGTAATTTTTCCTTCACAAAAATTCTTACTTTCATCACTTAATTGAGGAATGTCTTTACAAAATACACTTTCTCTGAAATCATCACACACTGATTCATTTTCTGAATACAGATTTCTATAAACTTTTCTAATCAATCGCATTATTACATCCTTCTCTTTAATCACATCTCCCTTATCATCGCGCATTTCCCGTATAACCGTTTTCTGTTTATTCGACTTGAGCAACTGCTAAAAATACTCTTGATTCTGTTCACCCTCTTCATACTAGACCACTCTTGACCTAACTTTTAATCCATCCGTATACACATTATACAATTTCTTCAATTGTGTTTTTTTACTCTCTATTTCCTTTAAAATTCCACCACTATCAGGAGACGACAGAAGATCTTTCTCCAAAATATCTATTTTATATTCCAATTGCTGTATACTTCATCTTCTCTCATTTGATTTTTTCTTCGAAAATTTCATTGCAAAATTTTTCATTTTCATCTTTAAAAAATCCCAGAAAGAAGATTTAGTATCAAACTCCGTCAACCACTGTAATTCAATACTTTTTTATTTCTTCATTCATTCCCTGTACAAATTCCTTATCAAAACACAAACTATTATTAAATTTCCAGTAAGACTTCCCATAACTTTCATTATATCGAATAAATTTCAATTGTAAAAAGATCCCAGAATGATCAGGTGCTACTGATGATATAATCTCACATGTTCTTACTGAACTTTCCAAATCCTTTGATATAAACCAGTAGTCTAAACGACTTAGAACCAGCGGAGCGATTTGCCTAAAAGTAAATCGCCTTAAGTCTGGGTTCCATTTCCGCCATATATCAATCAAATTCATTTTCTTCAAAAAACACTCTAATTCTTTACTACCACTTATTCTCAAATTAGTACTTACACCCATATAATCCAAATCTTTATTCATTACTACATTAAAATCTCCACCCAAAATTAACGAATAATTCATAGAATATAAAGTTGACAAACAATCATTAAAACTCACAATAAAATCAATTTGTCTTTGCACCCTATCCCTTGTTAGGAAATAAACATATCCCAGAAGCAGTTTGTCACCTAGCAAATCCCCTTTTAAAACCACAAAACGCCCATCATCATCTTTCATAACCTGATCAATCCAGGGGCTAACAAAATCATTACTCCCCTACTATGATTTGACCCATGACTATACGTCCTCCCCATTTTCCTTCCCACTCTTCCTCAATATCAGGGGTACTGTGCGTTTCCTGTAACGTAACCATATCCCCCTTTCTCATTCTAACCCAATCAAAAATCATCTTTCTCTTCACTCGATCCCGTACCCCCCTCACATTAAGTGAAATTAAATTCAGACCCGCCATGATGTATGTTAAACGGTATCTACGTAACCGAGAGGGAAAATCCTACCTACGTAATATTGATAAACCAGAGCAAATAACTCAGACCTACTACATCCAGACCTCTAAAATGTACACCAATAAAAAATACGGTATCCCACACACCACTTCAATTTCACACCACCACACACACAACAGAACACACACCCACTCACCCGTACCCTACTGAAGCTAAGTCTAAACATAGGTCCATGGTCTAAAAGACCAAGAAAAAAGATGGTATCCCACACACCACTTCCATTTCACACCACCACACACACAGCACAATACACACTCACTCACCCGTACCCGACCCACCCCCGACAACACAAAACTTATCCTATTCATCCTCATTCTACAACACATCCGTCAAAAATTAACACCTACACATTTCTGAAGCCACACACACATACACACACACACACACACACACAAACACGCACGCACACGCACACACACATACACTGTAGAAATATGATACCTGTACAAATCCTATCGAACCCTTGGAAAAATCAGGGAGGTGAGAGAAGAACCTCCCTGGAGAAATTAATGGACCGGAGGAAAAACAAACTTTCGGAATATCCAGCTGTAGTTATGATAACCATTAGTTTTTAGTTTAAAGGAAAAGGAGTTGGCTTTATCAGTGCCAGAAGTAAAATGACCCAGTATCTTAAAAAAAATCTGAAATCATAATGACAGTGTTTAGTCTGAACAGTAAGGAAGTGATGGTAGAATGTGTTATGATTTGCGGGATTATGTACACATATAAAACCTACAGCTGAGCCCGTTTTTAAACAAAAACTGTTTTAATGTCAATATTTAGATTGGCTCTACTGGGTTTGTATCGAGAATATCGTAGGCACTAAAGATACATTTATTCAAACTTTGTACAGAGAAAGTTCACTCTCACCATAAGGCTGGATAGTCCTTACTTATACTTGGATGTTTTCTTTCATTTCGTTTTCTCAAGGTTGTATAGACTCAAGATGTAATGGGAAAACCGAGCTAGCCGAACTCGGTTCATGAATAAAGACTGTAATGCTATACATTCCGGTTTATTCTAACATTCCAACATCTATATACAGGAAAAAAAAATAGTAGCAAAAGTGGTTGTAATACTGACATACTGAGCATTGGTGTTGGTCTTTATACAAGATCACAGACCAAGTCAATATTGGAAAAAAAAAAAACAGGAACTACGCAAATGAGATTCACATTGTCCTTATTTGGGTATTGAGATCAGATGAGCTGAGTTGACTTTTCTTTTCACTTTGTTCATTTTCTAAACCGAATGCACAGTCAAAATAAACGTCTACAATACATACTCAGTTCAATTCAATTCAATTCAATTCAATTCAATTCAATCCAATTCAATTCAATTCAGTTCAATTCAATTCAATTCAATTCAATCTAATTCAATTCAATTCAATTTATTCATTTCATAAAATCACTTTCAAAATATTTACTGGATGTGTGAGTCACAGGAAGAAATCACGCAAAAGCCTGGGGTTTGGAAATAGAGATTTCTTTTGCAACATAGTTTAAAATCACAGTTTTGAATAAAACATATTAGTCAAAATGTCTACCTAAAATGGAACTAAGTTCAAATAAAATACAAGACTATGACTTTCAACAAGAAATAATATAGCATATATCTGTATATTTTGTAAGTTTCGGGAGTATGTTATTTTGTACAATGATAACAATACCTGTACTTGAAAAAAAAAACCCAACAGAAATGAGTTGAAAACCAATTCAATAATAATATTTCAAAGCTGTTTACGTGCAGTTTAGCTTGTAGTGTGTGTCTGTGCGTGTGCGTGTGCGTGTGTGTGTGTGTGTTTGCTTACATTTATACGTAGGGCCTATCGTGTAAACGCATGCCTCTGTTTGCATGTTTGTATTATGTGTATGTGTGTGTTTGCGTTTACCATGCGATCTAGTCTGGCTTCCAGACCCTCTGCTTGTACTATTTCGCTATTCAGGATATTGACGCCCTCAACGTCGAAAACTAGTGTAGTTTAAGGTGGTTTTGTCCTTTGCCTTAAAGGCGGCGACTTCGTCGCCGCTGAGTCCAGTTGGCAAAGGGTCTGGAAACCAGACTACATGCGATCAGAATACACTGTACTAGTAACAAATTTCTTGGATATTGTCAATTCACTCTTTCACTGGAAGATAGTGATTACAGAATATCAAACATAACATTTTTATTCAAACATTAATTTTGTCCTGACAAAATAAATCCAAAAGTGTGAGTTTGAGTGTGTGTGTGTGTGTGTGTGTGTGTGTGTGTGTGTGTGTATTTGTGTGTGTGGGTGGGAGGGGGTGGTGAAAGTTCCATGGCAGTGCAGAGAATCAAAAGAAAAAAAAAAGGGAAAATGGTGCAATTATTACTTACGACTTAACATCCGCTGCTATAACGGGCACTCCCCCTCTCCATCCAAAGTATATCACGTGTATGGAGAACATCAGTTCTCCAAAGTGCCATGTCCGAAGTGTCAATTGAGAGATCATTCTGGTCATCAGGCTGGTACAACATACACAAGTAGGTGCCTATATTCTTTGTCAAGTAATTCCATAAATCGTTACGTCGGGCAAGCGTATGCATTATGCCGCTTTGAAAATGAGTGAAGTGTCTAACCAACTGAGGAAAAAAAAAGAGAATAATACAGGGATTTTTTTTTTTGTGTGTACAAAAGTCATAAATGTGCACATGAGGTAATTGTGAACTGCCTTTACACAATGATAGTCCATCACTACTAATGAGAAGAAGAGACAAAGCCAGGGACAGCTGAAAAACAACAACCATTCCAGAAGACAGGCACTGGTCCCAGATTTCATGAAATCTGTCACGGGTAGTATGCAGTATCGACTTTTGGATGGACACACTGAAGATCAAAGGTGAAATTCAAGTTATCAAACTATCACTATTTTCCCCAGATGTAAGTAATGTCGTGAGGGTGTTTTATATAACTTGACTTGTGTATGATATGTTTCAAGGCAAAAGTTCTAAAAGCAATGCTCTAGGCCACAGGGTTGTAGTTCAAAGGTTACATCCGGTCAAGTGAAAATGTTGAAATCTGCATTTTTTGTCTCTGTGTTCAGGAAATGGCTTGTATTGTTTTTGTGAAATTTGATATGTATGCATATTCCCTCAGCAGTTTTTCGAAGCAAACCTGGCATCATCAGGAGAAGCTGCATCAGTTACGATTCGTTGATTCTTTTCGTTGTCCACCAGCAGCAGACCAAGCAGTGCCTGATTTTCTCCCATTGTTGATGTTCTGAAGCCGTTCACGTCACTGTTTCTGCAGGGAGACGAGCTCATGCAGCTACAGAGTCCTTGCTGGATACTGATGTAGTCTGGGCGCAAATTTTCTGATTGCGATAATCGAGAGACTGCGCGCCCAACGGTCGCAGTTCTCGGCGTATCGCAATCCTCGGGTGTCACGCCCTCATACGGCTTGTCGCGTACACTGAATCACCCCTAGGAGTAAAAAGAGTCCAGAAGCTAGACTAACACTGATGCAGTAAGAAGATTTGGCCTACATTCATGTCTCTATTGGTGATACTCATCGTTTTCCGTGGGGGCGCTGTGGCGTAATGGATACAAATCCCGACTCCCATTCGGAGGATCCGAGTTCGATTCTCCCCGCCTGATGCTCACATCCTTGGACAAGATGTTTTTACCCAACGTGTCCCTTTCTACCCAGGTGTATAATGGGTACCTGGCAACAATAGTGTAATAATAATGGCAGGGCCGTCTGGTGATTGAGCAGTGGCAAAACTGAAGAATCTGCCCTGGATAAATAAGACCCTAATATATACTTTTATAAAATTACATATTACATATTTCATTTTCCACGTCACAACTTAAATGATATTTGATTTGTAAAGCGGAGAGATGGAATCGATGGGTATTAATGTAACCCATTGTCTGCTTGCCTCTGTACTCTTTTATACTCCGCAGTCATTACAATCTGATATGTAGTGTAAACACGTATGTCGTTTTGCAGTGCTTGCCTGGAATACATTTTATTCTGAGCTCTTGATCCTTGGCTCCTGTGATATATGACCTTCTGTCTCTCGCATAAAACTTACTTTCCTCACCCAGATATCAAGATCTTCCGTCAACGACATTCTACAATAATAATTGACCGTGAAGAGACTTCGCCTTTAAACACTTATTCCGTTTCTCTTTTTCTTTTCACCTGTTCATTTGCTTGTGATGGGTATCCACAATCAATGCTGATTGTCTTCCTTTCCATGACATTATATAATTGCATTGAAGGACCTATATTTATGTTGACTTGTGTTGCTTCATGATATACCCTCAACATCCCTTATGTAGCGAAACGAATATCTCAACACGTGCACATAATAATCTTTCTTACGAGTATCTTTTCTTCAGATTACTTGGACATACGCCCGTAAAACCTTGAAAACCAATATTCTGCTTAAAACCTTATCTGTCAATCATTGCTTAAGTGCTGATATGTTGTTGTTTTTTTAAAGACAGTGGAATACACCTTCACCGAGACCGAATAAATTTGTATACTCCTCTGCAATGTGTTTTGTTAGTCCTAATAGTAACACGCATAGCAACCCTGTAAATTATAAAAGCTAGGGCGGTGGAAGCACCCCCAACTTTGCAGCGATTCAGAGACTTATTTCTTCATTTTCCTGATTATCAAGGCTTATTCAGTGATTAAGAGACCTTAAAAATTTCTGCAACAGAAAGAAAAAAGATTATGTATTGTGAGCATCGAGGCTAAAAAGAAAGAAAACGAATTGGAGACGTTTATAAGGCCTATACTCCACCTAGTAAAACACCCAAATGAATACCATCATGGTAAATACGTCATCAAACCACTGACATGTGGTATCATGGACTTGATTGTTGACGCGTGCATGTGACGTATTGTGAGCTAATTTTTATGAGGGTGAAGGAACAACGAGTTTGAATGCATGGATTGATACCATACAAAGAGCACAATGGTGTCACCAGGGAGGTGAGACTCACCTCCCTGGTGACACCGAGACACGTTGTGCATATTTAGCTCCTCGGACCATACGGTAGTGAAGACGGGATAAGCTTTAAAGGCATACTTTACCATTTGCAGATGAAACACAAACCCGGCATTAGTGCTTCAAGGTAGTTCTAAAATGTGAGTTATGGATAGAAACAATGTAACAACGTAAAAATTTGAACTAGTATAATCGATCTTAAGTATTGTTAAATATACAAAATGTGAACAATATTTATTATAGAAATGTTTCCAGACTAACCTGTCTTCAGTTATGGTTTAATGAGAAAAATAGTGTTATTTCCTTATTTTTTAGGCTTTATTGCAAAAATTTTATATGGTAGGATGTTTTGTAATACAACTGACCTACACATATGAATCAAAAGTGATATCTTGATTTTTTTTTTTTTAGACCACTGCTCCCAAAGGTAAACAGGACCTTTAAAGTTCATACCAAACATGATGACTATTCTAATGTTACAAAAATATAATCCATCAAAGTCGCGTTTCCTCACCTTTTGTATAAGATTGATCGATCAGCGTCCATTTTCCTTACTTTTTTGTATTGTAAGATCTCCACGCTTTAAGATGATACCAAACTTGACGACTACTATATTCTAATATTACAGAAATATAATCCATCAAAGTCGAGTTTCCTAATACTGACGGTTTTGGGTATAGCAGAAAGGCGTATCTGCAGATATCTATGGGTTATTCCCAAAGATATTGTAGACTAAATCCCTTTGGTTGTGTGCGCGCCTGTCTACTCTATTGGATAATAAACGCATATTGTCTTTGCCCCTTGAGACATCGCACGCAGTACCCGACGCGACGCCAGACATGAGATTGTTTCGTTGATTTTGCTCATTTAATTTATAATGATAAGCATATCAATGACAATTGTATTGGGATGATGAACTGCAACCTAGTGCATGATGTCCATGAGCGCATGAAAAACACCAATGAATGTAATGGCATCATACTACAGCAATGATGGATAAAGAATTATTGTTCAAGGTTTGAGATGATGCCAAACATGGTGAGTATTACAGTAATAATAAGACAGAATCATAATTGATCAATATCGAGTCTCCTTAGTTTTTCTGCTGGGTATAATGGGGGCGCTGTGGCATAGTGGATAAGACTCCCGACTCCCGATCCGAGGACCCGAGTTCGAATCCCGCCCAGTGCTCACGTCCTTATAGACAAGATGTTTTAACCCACCATGTCCCTCTCGACCCAGGTGTATAAATGGGTAACTGGCAACGCTAGGGTAATAATAATGGCAGGGCCCTCTGGTAGTACTGACTGAAGAGGCTACCATGGGTAAATAAGACCTTATTATTATTATTATTATTATTATTATTATTATTATTATCATCATCATCATCATCATCATCATCATTATTATTATTATTATTATTATTATTATTATCGTCGTCGTCGTCGTCGTCGTCGTCGTCGTTGTTGTTGTTGTTGTTGTTGTTATAATAAAGCTATAGCCGTTCTGTATGGAGTTTTACCCGCAGGGGCTGTTGAACCCGTGCTACGTACGCAGCAGTAATACGGTATTGCTACTCTTTACACCTTTAACACACACACTAACACAATTACACACAAACTTATACCCCACACACTATTATACACAACACAACACACACATACACGCACACACACACACACACACACACATAAACACAAAGAAACATAAAACAGACATACAAAGACAATGAGACACATCTTCTTCAGTGTCCTCCGAAGTTGCTGAAAAAATGATTATTTTCTGACTTTCACAATATCCCTGGCAAATCGAGAAACAAATCAATAGAAATTCATGACAAATATAACTTTGTTTATTTCAACATTTATTCTATTGACACCATATAACTTACAAGTTAATAAAAGCATAAAAATATAGATGCGTTTTCTTTGTTGCACGCAATAACACTGTTATGGCCATAGGCATCAGGGGAATGAAAGTTTGCTATAGAAAACTCATTAGAGGCATCAATCACGCTTTGCAACAAAATTGATGCTATATATAAGGAATTTCCTAGAATACAGTTTGTTGCATCTTTTCTGGACTTATTTAAAGACAGAGCAATGGAAAAGCTGAAGTGTTGATTTGATTATACCATGGACCTACATGATTATACTCTTGGAGGAGCCAAGTTGAAGTAATGCTCGTCAAAATCCAAAATTCTAGAGATTTCTCTCTAACACGACCTAGAAATCGTCCGATTAGATTAAGACCTACTATATATTTTGATGTTTTCCGAAGACTTTTCTTACTATATATGACCACTATATTCTTGTCTTCATTCTTCTTCTCTTATCTTTGTAAATAAAAAAAAAAAAGCTTCCATTAACCAAGAAAATGTCCAATTCCGCGATATACGTAAATTAAGTAATCATGAATGGACAAATCGTTACTGGTTACTGCACATTCGGTGCCCTCTCTGTAGCTTATTTGTCTTGTTTGTCGACTGAAACCATTGCAACGTGTGGTAACATATACATGAGATATTTGGATTATTCATTTGACAGTTGATTAGTTATCATAACAGCGCTGCTGGGGGTTGATTACGCCTGTCTCACTATTAATTTCCGCACAAATACCCTTTTAAAATGATCTGTTTTCGGCTATAGGATGAAGTGGAACGTAGAATGATAGACTCTTAGCCACTCTGAAAAAGGTGATAAAATATTAGCACACAATAGTTCATTGTTCAACATGTCGTGGGAAGCGATTCACTACAGAAATTATAGGGAGCATATTTCTAGGTTTTTCGTTTACACTTTTTACAAGAAATAGCAACACACACATACAAAAAAAAACAATCCTCAGAAGATGGCAGTTAGCCTGTTTCATCACATCATACTTCATTAGATTATCTGACCTCACGCCATGGTGATGTGGTTTGTTATTCGCTGTACAATATTGCCATGGCACGTCACAAGACCGACACCCACGAGTCATACAACCTATGATTCATACAGCCCACGAGTCATAATAGCCCTTGAGTTCGACACTAAGCAAATAAGGCCACGAGATTGACACATGAAGGCCCGTGTTTAATTCTGAACCCGTGGGATGATTTTACCCAGTGTCGAACTCATGGGCTGTAGGCCTATGATTCGGGGACCCTTTTTCGATGTCGAATTCATGGCCTGTATATGACTCGTTGATGTCGGTCTCATGGAATGACCCCCTAAAAGTTAGCTATTTCGTGTCATCTATAGCTGTTACTAATCTTACAAACAACTGCGACATTACATAGTATGAGGAGAGCAAACATATATCTGTACATATCAATTCTTCTCAATCGAAAAAAAAAAACACAAAAACAACAACAACTAAGTATCAAGATCCCCTCAGTGCTAATGTTGCATATATGATTTTCTATATTCTCCAACTTATTTTGTTCTATCTTTGCCAGAAAATCCTAGTTTTGAGAGACATGTCGGGCATTAAATGACTCAATTTTTCTCCGAATTTTTCCCCTTTGTTGATATTTGATAACTCATTTTTTTTTGCACTGCAAATAAATACGCCTTTATACACACCCTGCTTTCAAAATTAATAAATTTCTCAATATTTTTTCTGATAGTTTCCCCTCATAATTATTTTTTCATATGATTGCTTAATAACTCTTATGATTATATAATAATAGTTATTATTATAATTGAACTTTGTTGAATTTAATCATCTCATCTTATTTGCATTTGTGGTTCTGACACGGTTTCTTCATAACGCCTTACGAAATAAAATTCACTATCTTTTGTATCTTATTTCCGATTCTGATGAATCTTGATGTTCTATCTAGAACGTAAATAAGACCAGGTGGAAATTGGCTTTACATCATTCTCAAAGATTCTTGCCAATTTTCTCACTAACAGTTGTCATCTACATACCCTTCCCTGTCGGGCCAGCAGAGTGCGTGGCAATCACGAGCGGTACCCGCATTTGGCTTTGATGGCAGTATTCATTTCATACCCTCGACGTTATATTTACCACATGCATCAAAATCTTTTATTCGCTTGCAACAAAAAGAGGAACGTATTAAAAAGGTAAGAGGAAACAAAGCAAGAGGTTACAAACACACAGACATAATACAAAAAGAAAAACACACAAAACAACATACAGAAATCTACCCAAAGTGTTTCTAAATTTAGTCAATCCAATTAGGATACCACAAGTTTTGTTTTATTACTTATAGATAAAGAAAGGAACACAGAAAAACAGAAATGCAGTCTAAAACAAATAAGTTAATATGAAGTTAGCAGCTTTAGGATATTATACAACACTGCTTTAAATAGGTTAAGAGAACATAGTTACGAACAAATCAGATAAATCATAATTTTCACTTATGAATTTAAGTCTCAATGCATAGCAATCGCTTCCCACGACAAGAATCGCTGCGCACGATACACCAGCTTTCGCCGCGCAGTAAGCCACTTTATTTATTTAGATGTACGTGAGGTTCATCTCCTGGGATCCAGTAGTAACCGTTTCTTTCAAAAAGAAAAAGATAGGAAACAGTCGGACAATGTTTGCTATCCAGTTTACATGATTGTTAGGGTTTGTGTTGTGTCGGTCAAATTTGCGCAGGCTTTATGGTTGATAGGATCAGATACATATGTATACTCTCAGCATGTTGGTTTGAGGAAGAGAGAAGGAGAGAGATAGGTACTAAGATTCTAATAATTATTAAAACATGACAGTTTACAATAGACGCGAAAAGACGATAGCTTGTAATGCTGCCCTCAACGTGCTCTGTCTTGTCTTCATGTAACTACTCGAGGTCTCTAGCGCACACATCATCAATATTGTGCAATAGGAAAAGAGCGAAATACGGTCTTTTAGATGTAAGATGAATGCCTAAATGTTTGTTTCAGATAATCAACATGATGAATAACGTCATTATTATTTACAGGTATTAATTTACACGTTGCAAGAAGGCCTACATTCCTAAGGTATTCACAATACTAGGTAATGGATCACAATTTTACTATTACATTCGCCTCAAAGTTACTTATTTGATGAAATAGTATGACACATAATTCTATCGTACAACATGTCAACCTGTAAATATATTGGGCCTACTTGTAAACAATCTCGTGGTTTCAATGTGTAGGTTCTACCTAAACATAATTATTTACTTTTCATTATAGTTGACATTCACAAGCAATGCTCACTGTAGCTCTTTTAGCATACAACTTTGTTTCGTACTTTCTGTTGATTTCCTCTTAGAGACGGGAATTTTAGCCCAGAAAGTATCATTTTTTGTTAAATGACAAAGCTATCACAAGTGGATGAACTTCAAACAAAACTATCGACACGAATTCTAAGCTTTATTAACCCTTTCTGCGTCAGGTACTTTGGACAGTGTATGCAGTATACTGTTCGATCAGCACTCAAAGCGTGCCACACACAGGGTAAAGATATTTGAATTCTGCATTGCATCGATATTAAAATTCATCGCAACTTCGCTCCACCCTTACATTTGCGTGTTAAAGTGGGTGTATACATTAATCTAATCATGGATCCTTTTCTGCTAAATTCTATTCAAAGAGAATATATCTTGAAAACCACTCACACATACATAACAGTTGATTTCGCCGGTATATCTAGATCAAGCGAGGGAATTTGCCAATATATCTGTCATAAGTTGATATAAAGGAAATGTTTGATGGTAAAACATTAACTCAAAGAAGGAACGTCAAACAGCTATATTCTGATGAACTGTACCAGTATAGCAGGAGTATTACTTGTGGGAATGAAAAAGCAAACAGTAGAAGTTGATAGTGATTGTAATAGATGACCACTAAAGACGAATGTACTCTTTAGATATGAAGAAATTTTATGAACCCCATTTAAGAGTGTCACTTTTCTCTCATATATACCTTGGTCGGTCTTCTTCTTTTTTGCACAATGTCGATATTGTGCCCTTTATGAACAGCTCATGATTTGGTCGTGAGACTGGCGCGCAGCTGGTGTTTCGTGCGCAGCGATTACGTATACCCGTAAAGCGCAGTCATAACAGGACGAAACATGAAAAGTTCAATGAGTTAATCGTTGCTTGAGGATATCCATGTACCAACGATTAGATAACTTCTTGATCTGCCGATGAGAGATCCAGGGACAGCCTCCAGGAGGTGTCGTACCTAGGAAGTTCCGTCCAACCTTTGACCGTAGGGCGCTCTCTAGCGACAGCCACCGTAGCGGAGGTGGGTCTTACCACACCTGCTTTCATAAGAAAATGACACGTGACTGCTGTGATAACAAAAGACAAGACACCAGAGAGGGTGATCACCACCACGATCACCACGATATCCGTGGCGCTCAACTGACTCCAAAGTGAGCGCGATGACTGCTGGGGCGAGGGTTTACCCGACGTAGAGGGCGCTGGTTTGCCGGTCAGGTGTGGAGAGAGAATACGTCCTGATGCCCCTCTCATTCTCGTCCATTGGTCAGTTGTGGGTCTTGGATGCAGAGTCTGGCTGGACATCAATGGAACTGGCCAAGGTGATGTCATCATTTGGTCAGAGTTCTCAGACAGTCTGATTACAAGGCCGCCCTGGCTGGTTACTCTCACTACAAGCAAAAGTGCAAAATTCCATGGGATAATCTCAAGAGCTCAGCGTTATAAGCATAAGGAAAATATTCTCATTAGATGGATCTTTAGTTTTCACTTTGTTGTGAAACTAACACATTACAGGGCCAATGACAAGTTCCAAGCTTTATGGTAGACTAAAATGAATAAACAAATCTAAGACTTATCTGCAGAAACGATGATGAAACAATACTTTTTCTTGGCAAACGAAATAACTGAAAACGTTGAGAGAAAATCATTTCATTTCAAAATTTTATCTTATCCTTATCTTACATTTATTACACATTGGTCGTATTCTCTAAAAGGTGCTACTTGTTATGTCTTGATTATTTTACTAGTCACTGCATAATACAATTAAATTTAGATTTCTATAGAACCTTTGCATCCGATATTTCAATTCCACTTGTCGGGGTACCGAGATACACAGAGCAATCAACAGTTCATATTACGTTACATGGAGAAAATAATATCTCTAACGTTACGTTTTTACAATCATGTGCCACATAATAATGAATGAGGATTTTTATCTTGGGTTTGTATTTTCTTTATCGTATTATGTACAAGAAAAACATCGCTCAAACAAAAAGATATTGAAATGATTCAATCAAAATATTACCTCAATTCTTATTTCAAATGAATGTGTGTGATATCGAGTAAATCTTTTTGAGGGAATAGATTTGTGTTTAAGGTTAGACATTGTGTTTGTGTGCATGGCGACTCACTTTCATTATCACTTGGATACTCCTCGGCCAAACGGTCAAGTTGTCTGTAGCTTTTAGGGGGTGGTATGTACTCCGCCATTCGGGCCCGCAATGTAGCACCTTCCGCACACAGGTTGTCTTTGCTGGCTCCGTTCTGTTCACATTCGTACACTCTTTCTTGTGGGGTATTGGGCGGGCAGTAGGAGCAGCGCAGGCAGTCTAAGGCTGATTGGTCCCAGTAATACCCTATTTTCAGACGCGGCGCCAAAGTGATAAATGGAAGAATTGAATCAGAATGATGGCATCTAACCCAAAGACCCTATGGATTAAATTTCCGTAGGCTCAAAGATACACACACACACACACACACACACACACACACACACACACACACACACACACAAGAAGAATGACTAAACGTAGACGAATTGATCTCTGAGCTAAAAAAAAAAAGAAGAAACAACCCCTTGACTGCATGCATGTACCATTTATTATACACTGCGAGTAATCAATCTTTGTTATCCAATGTCATTAACACATTTTTTTTTTCCAAGATAATAGCAGACAGATGACATTGTATAAATGCCATAGGTACATTAGCGTTCACTATTACAATGACATAATATTCATTAACGTTTCATTTTTTTTTTCTGCCGTCCGAAAACATCAATAGGAAAAACTGATACAAGTACGAAAAAAAGATAAAACACAATTCGATTGCTCCAATGAAATACCTTCGGAATGTCAAAATCTGAGTTTGGATATATTGATTTTATGATATGATATAGCATTTTGTTATATCAAATTATTTTATATAAAATAGTAGTAAATTACATAACATTAGTGTATATAATAATTATTATACATCATGATACTTTATACATAATGAAATGACAGTAGTGTATCGATACAGAGTTAGGCTGCTTTGTTTTTAAATAGTGATACGCCATACCATGAATGAAAGTTAACTAAGAAAGGTAAATTACATGTATTGTGAAAGAATCTTACAGACGAGCTAAACCCACCTCTCGTACAGCTTGGCTTGCACACCGTGTCACTGGTCGGACTGCACGCCACCCTCCGCTGGTGTGAACTGCACCTGGTGCACGGCACGCAGTACTCTCCTAGGTTCCACCCCAGTGAAAATGACCCTGAGACGTTTGAAACCGCAGCAAAGATTATGATATTTTTCTTCTTTATCTTAACCAACAAGGTTGGCATCTAGTGTTGACACTACTCTAGTCCTGATGGCATTTCCTTTATTGTCTCATCACTGTAAAATAGCCATTGATACATATGAGTCATTCTGCATGGGCAGAATCATCATGTCAAAATGATGAATGCATCGGGTGGGATTCGAAGCCAGGACCTACTACCTAAAAACCATGGTCGTACGATGATGGAGAGCATAGAACTCTCCTTTATTTCTTTCAAAATTTACAATTTTATTCATATCACAGTTAAAAAGGATGAAATATAACGTAATTCACACGTATTACACAAAGGGATGACATAGGACATCAAAGAACAAAGTGGCAATAAGTCAGACTTAAAAAAAGAACAGAAAAGAGAAGTGAAGTAAAGTAAAGTGAAAGAAAAGGGTGTCCCGTAAAAGCGTCAAGGCCTTGCAGTGATGAGATCGCGTGACTGTAAAGAGTTCTACTTATATGGTAGGCCTATACTCCCATTCTGTGCACTTAGAAACACCAGCTTAAAGCACCTTATAAATGCAATGACGATGACGATGCTGATGCTGCTGCTGCTGATGATGATGATTGTTATTATTATTATTATCATTATTATTATTATTATTATTATTATTATTATTATTATTATTATTATTATTATTATTATTATTATTATTATCATTATTATAATTATTCTCGCATCGAATCACCCGATTAGGTTGGAGTAGAGAGACATGTTTGATTACTGATTAATCACTATCCAGATACTGTAAATAACTGATACTTTGATACGCCTATCTTGCTGTCATTCTTAAAATATGAATTAATCAAAAGGCGAATAATCATTGTTCTGAATATCAGCAACTGCAGTACAAGTTAAAATTAACCATGACCAGTGAAAAGTCATTTTCATAATTTAATGAAACAACAAAGCCAATCTAGTATACCTATCGCTTCATGATATTGAAGTAATGCTGACGACGATAATGATAATAATGATAATACAAATGATAGTGAAATATCATACTTTGACTGAATTGATATAGATACATGTTTATCTTTGTACGCATTGGCAGGATTTAGCATTGACCACTGAACATCGTGTTTGTGTTTTAAAAATCCATCTATATGAAGTCCATGCAAAGTTTTCAGAATATACAAAAAACATATAAAAGATTTTTACATCTACATAGTAACCATATTGAGAAAGTCATGACCTTGCGGAATATTTCTTAAAGTGAAGCGTTTTGTACTTTTAAAAGAAGTCTCTTTCAATGTTTTATTCATCTAACTTGCTCGACGCATCATTTCTCTGCACTTGTCTATGCCATTTATATCTTCTTTTTTTTTTCAATTTGTTCATATATTTGAGAAATATGTATAAACTATAAAATATATGTATAATATGATTTTTTTTTTCCCGTCAACGCACATATCTATACGAAATCCCATCACAACAGCGGTTAAGACTGTGGAAACAATGACGCTACATCACCAGTAGGTGGCGGTATTACAATCCTTGTCAGGTGCATGCATCAATTCGATCGAGAACGATATTGATTGAAGTGAATTTACTGCACTACTAATCTTCGCCCACCTCCACAAAGAATCGGTCATGCAAATCTACAGTGATGCGGTTAATCTGCCCATCGCTATTTTACAGTGGACACAAAACCAAGATTTGTTCATGATTCCAAGGGCTTGTTTTTTTTAAACCACGCCAGGGAACTTCCTGACTGCTTGTTACAAGATATAACACAATAATCATGATAATCGGGTCATTTCGGTGTTCTTTATTTTTTCCGGTGAGTGGCTAACAAGGACCAGCTGACAATAAAGAGATCACGTGACAATCGCTGAACAAAGATTGATAAAACACAATATCCGGTGGGATTCCCACTCCTCTACAGTCCTTATAAAAGTATGACTGGATTAAGGTCTGATTTCCATGCTTGTGAGCAACGTGGCTTGTAGTAATCTTTGCTTTCTTCTGATTTGTTTATTTCAAGAAACCTTTGTTTGTTATCTTTCTTATCTTATATTCATAGTTATATCGATGTTACTGCTATTACATTAAAGGGATGGTATAGTTTTTGGTGAAATGGGCTTCAGGTTTCGAACTTCTTTTTTAGATAATGAGAAACCTCTCATGAAATATACTTAATTCTAAGAGGAATTAAAAGTTTGTTTTAATGAAAATTAGTTTTGAAATGGCTGAGATATGAAAACAGCGGTCCTAATGTAATAAAAAGTGGAACACACCTTTTATGAGGACCAGTTTGTTTTACTTTTTTTTTTATATATCAGCCATTTCAAAACCAATTTCCAACAAATGAACTTTGAATTCCTCTTTAATAGTGTACGCTCTTCATAAGTGGTTTCTATTTATCTCGCAAAAAGTTTATAAAATCTTAACCGAAATACTATCAATCCCTTAAAACAGTTTGGCCAATGTATGCAATTCATAAATGTTCGGGTGTTCTTATCTAACAAGCTTCACAGGTTTTTTTTTTTTTTTCATCCAATTTTGATCAAATCAACACTGTTGTGTAGTAAAATTGTACTCTTCTTTTTCAGACAAACTTTTCGATACAATTACGCTTTAAATTTGGACAGATCTCCTCCCGCAGGGGGGTGATCTCTCGCTGGTGATATGACCTCCTCCAGGCTTTAAAGGACAAGTTCACCTTATTATACATGTGAATTGAGAAAATGCAGCAATATCAATGGAATACATCAGTGAAAGTTTGAAGAAAATCAGAAAAATCCATTCAAAAGTTATGGATTTTTGAAGTTTCAGAGACGCCATCGCTTGATGAGAAGACTACTACAGCTTTTGATGTCACACGTGTAGAACGATATAAAGAAAATGCAAAGAAAAAATAACATATTTTCACTTTTCTCGCATAATAAAAGAGCACTTGACTTGCTTCTTTCAGAAGGCAGGGGAATAATATTATACCTTTAACATACAAGACATACGTCAGTTACAAGTGAAGGGAATTTGTAGTTTGTTTGTTTGTTTTTTTTTCAAAAAATGAAAGTTGTGAAATTCTCTTTATCTTTTCCTTATCGTTCTACACATGTGACATCCCAAGCTGTACTATAGTCTTTTCATTCAGCAGCTACTGTGCAGAAACTTTAAAAATTCATAACTTTTGAACGGATTCTGTAATTTACCTCAAATTTTCACTGATGTCTTCTACTAATATTGCTGCATTCACTCAATTGACACATATATGAAGGTGAAATTGTCCTTTAACTAAAGCCAAAAGGTCTGTTAAACAGCTAGACTCTATCTCGCATGGCGATTTTCTGCTCGTTCTTGATTACAATTAGTAAACAGCGAGAGGGTCTTGATAAAGGCTAACGAACACCGAGGTTTCTCTTGGGATTCCCCGCCCCTATTGCCTCGACCCCCTGAAGAAAGCTTTTCAGCGGACCACTCATTGTTGTGGGTTTGTTTTTTCCATAACATAGGTAATGTAACAAGTATGGTTTAAAACTACATGTATCCATGCTTTTAAACCATTGATTACGTCTAATCAATTTTCACCTTGCAGTCAACCAATGTTTACTCAATATCATTTGCAATTCATTAATATTATATATTCTGTGGAAGAAGAAATTAGAAATACATTGAATCGAATTGAATTGAACTGAACTAATTAGAATAGGATAGAATTCAATTATATGAATTAAAAGTTTCCGCGGCCCCTGCACTGGTAATTTCTCTTAATATTTGTGGGGGAAATATACGATATGAACTCATAGTTCGTTAGTCTACTAATGAAATTTCATAAACATGTAGATAACGAAAGACATTGAAAGAACAGCTAAAAATCTAATAGACAGTAACTGAGGTCAGAGTTTGCAACATTCTGTAAACACATTCAGAACGTTAGTGTTATTTTTTCCATGATAAAGCAGAGTGTATGACAATAGGCTAGACTAGCCTTGAATACACAACAGAAATTTGAAACAGTTTAATTGATAGAAGTAGGCTTACAAGTATCAACAGAGACCAATGCATGAATCATTTTGATAATGGCAATTATGTAACACTAAATGATACCAATTACATGATAACAACAAAAGAAATATTATCATCATCATCATCATCATTGTTATCATTGTAAGCATCATCAATACCTTCATTATCAATATCTAATATCGTTATCGTTATCATCATGATTGTTATGATCATTTTTTACTGTAATCATTCTGCGGTGAAAAGAAGAAACGACCTCATGTTCAATAAGCTATTAAGTGTTACCTTTTTGGCAGGGCTGGCACACCGTATCAGTGGTGTTTGAGCATCGGGTGAGTACCCGCGAGCCGGGCGGGCAAAGGGAACAGAGAACGCAGCGGCTTGTGATATGATTGTTGGGCGTGTACTGGTAGAAACCTTCGTCACACGTCTCAGTCTCCTAGCAACGTAAGATACGATAATCAAGAACGAAACGGTGATTGCTATCGGATTCGATACTGTATGATAACAAACACTGAGTATCATCAACAAACATATTATTATATGTTTATTTACGACACTTCAATCTCTTAAGTGAAGATAACTGTCGGATATTTATCTCAAGAGTTAGAAACTTTATTTGAATATCATATACCTAAAAATAATTATCCTTAAAAAAAAAACAAAAAAAAAACAAAACATGTCACTAGATACGCCAGTGATTTGTCGATATTGTAAGGAAAGGTACCCCTTGAGAGCACTGGCTAGTCAATAGCGATAAAAGTGAATTAGTAAAAAAACAAACAAGTATACAAACAGACAAAAGCAAAAACAAAAACAAACAATAACAACAACAAAAGCCTGAATGGTCTGCAAAGAATTGAACAACGGGAGACATGCATGCTTGATCACAATCAAGCAATGACCTTACTGGTAGACCTCATATAGGTTCAGAAGGTAAATGTATACAAAGGGGTATTTTAGAAAGGCTGTTGCGCAGCAAGATTATTCTCATTCAAATGCTTTTGAGTCTTTTTGCAATCTATCCCCGAACCTGTATAATAATCATCGAAAGATAGAACATATACTGCCACTGTGAAATAATAGCTGTAAATTTATAGGATGGTGGTATGGATCTCAATCAGTAATGATTATCTATAAGAGCTATAAACCAGTCTTCTATTCCGCTTTTAAGGCCTGGCACTCTACTTTTTAAAACCTGCATTAGCATAAAGACCTGTGCTTACAACAGCTCGTCTGATTTTAGCTGAATTGCCTGTGTACCATGGAATCATTGCGTTCTGTTATTTCAACTTCAAGGAAATTTCAAGTTTTGGAACAACACTCCCAGTTCAAGTTGGCTCTACAAACTATTATGGCAGTTATCGTTGATCAATACGAAGTAAGTGCAGCTTGAACTGTGCTCAGTTCCATTGCCTATAAGTTTCTCATGTTAGGCCTGTTCTCATACAGCACAACTCAGGGACTTGGTAACAGTAACAACATTATTATTATTATTATTATTATTATTATTATTATTATTATTATTATTATTATTATTATTGTTATTATTATCATTATTATTATTATTACCATTATTATTGTAATCAGATGACAAGCATCCATATAAATTTAATAAAACAAATAATGCACATTATATTGTTCGGTCGGGCGTCAGTAAAAAAAAAAGACTACATTATACTTTATTCACTATACAGTCCGTCTAAGATCTATCGTCGGTTGTCATTACTATTGCACATGTTTGTATTACCTAATGATTGTCATAATTAATATGCTATCGCCATAATTAGCATCCTTATTTCTATCATCATCTATCGTCGTAGTTAATGCTGCAGAATATGATTAACATCAAGCCATCGGTAATACTGACACATGCATGAATGAGTTAAAAATGTCTTCAATTGCCTATTCACTTATTTGTGGTATGTATTAATTGTAGTGTCCACTGCATTCTGTAATATTTTATTACTTTTTTTTTTCAAATAATCGTTATTA
This sequence comes from Diadema setosum, assembly GCF_964275005.1. Classification (NCBI taxonomy): domain Eukaryota; kingdom Metazoa; phylum Echinodermata; class Echinoidea; order Diadematoida; family Diadematidae; genus Diadema; species Diadema setosum. Next base: position 648,998 of record NC_092695.1, on the reverse strand, counting down.
AACGTATCTAACAGGAAACTGCCTTTGAAGGGCTTTAAGCATAATTATTTAGGCATGTTGTCGATTCCTCCACCATGTCCACTTTAAATGTATTCATGAATCTCATAATGTAAGCTGCAAAATATAACTGTGTGTTTTAACCCACTATGTGAAAATAAATTAATTTATTGAATAGTTGGTGAATTCAATAGCAATATTGAAGGAATTAGAAGTAGATTTTTCTTGGCACTTGCACTGATAAATGCATCATCATAATTATACTTAAATCATAAGAGTATCCAGTGACATGCAACATTGTTTTTGCGCATTGTTTTGCAGGTGATACTAACATAATTCCCTAAATTCCCGTCACTTACATCTAATCGAAGGGGCGGGGTCGGAAACGGTTTCTCTTCTGCTCATATAACCGTAAGGAAGTACGAGTACCTCCTTGATATAACAGATGGTGTGCCGTTAAAACGCTCCTATCAATCAGGTATATATCACGTGATCGTGGGTTTTCCCCAAGCACAGGGAGGGATCAGCAGCTGCCCAACACCCCACACCCGACACCAACCATCCAAAGTATTTTGTCGTTTTAGTTTTATTCTTTTTTTTTGGGGGGGGGGTGTGGTGCGCCTACAAATGAGCGCATAGATAATTCATATGCCAGACAGCAGACAACATCTGCGTGAAATATCATACGAGGTACTAGAAATGCTTCCAGAACATTCGACCGAGTCTCACCGGTTACGTGGCAAGCAATATGATTTAGCTTCATTCCAGAATAGAGTAATGCTAAGACTTGACATTATAGCTTTATAAGATTATATGTATCATTATGGTTAAATGAAGATACAGCACTTCACGCAATAATATAATATTTGCAGGGGTGTATGAAATTCAGTTGTAAACCTTTTTTTAACCGTTAATTGTTGTTTATATGCAGGGAGGTTTACCTCCTTGAACGGGTTTAAGCGAGATCGAAACGGTTGTCTTATTTTCACGACGTGCTGTCGCAACTCTTCAATGATGCCTTGAGGTCTGAATTAAAAGGGAAAAAATACGAAGAATATACAACCATAGCCTTCACAATTTGCAACCAGTGACACCTTTTTGAAAGCACAATGCATGTTGAGGTATGTAGCAATGTAGGCTGCCGCAACTCTTTAATGTTACCGTGAGGTCTGAATAAAAAAAAATGGTTAAAAATGACAAAGAATGACACCATCCCTTCACAATTTGCAACCACTGACACCTTCTTGAAAACACGGTGTATGTTTAGGTATGTAGGCCTAGATGAGAGTTTGTTGGGGGGGGGGGGTGGGGGGCTAACCAAGCCTGGAAATTCCCAGGTATAAAGGCCTGGTAAGAAGATAGACAAAATCACTTGCCGTAAATCCTCTCAGTGTGCGACAATGTTATTGTTAATCGTTGTTGGTCTTTCATAGGTCGTACTTTTGGATGATTGTTTTTACCGAAGGTTTGATCATCCTAAAATGAAATGAGGTACGTTTTTCCGAAGATCCGTTATTCCGAAACTCACAAATTCCCTATAGATGTTCGTTAATCTGTAAATGAAAGAGGGTTCGTTAAACCCGAACATTAACCATATATATTTGTGCCATTCGTCCAAACGTTCGTTTTGAATATTCTGAAGGTCGTTCATCTGAAGATAAAAACAAACACGTACTAACGAACCTTCGGGTATACGAACATTATTTCGTTTTTGGATTAACAATCAACCTTCTGAATAGCGAACATCACCGATAAATATAACTTTTACCAGACCAACAACGATCGACCTTTACATCAAAGGCATCCACTCACAATAAGTAACCCCCGGTGATTTTTACTACATTATTTTGTTATCAGTCCTTCGCCTGGGAATCCCAGGCATGGTAGCCTTTTGTCAAGGCCCTCTCGCTGTAACTGCTGGGCTCTCTTCACCATACAGCGAGAGGGCCTTGGCAAAAGGCTACAGGCATGGCGACTCCCAGCCTCCCAAACACACACTCAACTAACACTGTGTTTTCAAAAAGCTGTCAAAGGTTCGTTTTTCCGAAGTTTTGTAATTCCTAAACTGAATTAAGGTACGTTATTCCGAAGGATCGTTAATCAAAAATAAATAAGTAAGTAAATAGTTAGATAGATAGATAGATAGATAGATAGATAGATAGATTGATAGATAAATAAATGAATAAATAACTAAATAAATAACTAAATACATATAAAGAATGCGTGCTAACAAACCTTCGGATACACGAATCCTATTTCAGGTTTGGATAAACAAAAATTGTGAATAACGAACCTTTTCTTCTTCTTTTTTTTTCATCATTGAACTAACAAACTTTTTTTTTTTGGGGGGGGGGAACTCAACTTGTTACTAACGAAACTATAGTCATATTATTCCCCCAGCTTTCTGAAAGAGACAAATTAAGTGCGCTTTTATTTTCATGATTATGCGAGTATAGGGAAAATATGTTTAATTTTCTTTATATTTTCTTTGTATCATTCTACACATGTGATATCACAACGTTCACCTGTGTATAGTAGTTTCCTCATCCAGAGATGGCGGCACTGAAATTCCCAAATTCATAACTTTTAAACAGATTTTCCGATTTCCTCTAACTTTCACTAATGTACTCTATTTTATCTTGTTGTACGCATTCAGTCCACACGTGTATTAAGATGAACTTATCTTTTAGGCTGGGAGATATTCGTGTTAGACTGGGAGACATACGTAAAACGAAGACTTAATCAAAGCCACATAATCTTAGGGTTTCGACCAATTTGAAAAGACTTTTCTCATATGCAACGTTTATAGTGGCATGAAATTTTGATTAATGCCGAGAAGGTTGGGTCTGTGCGTATTGTTGGCAAAGCTGAAGATTTTGGGTTTTGCTTGTTTGTTTGTTTGTTTCTTTCTTTCTTTCTTTCTTTCTTTGTTTTTGGCTGGAATTCTTCTAACTCATCGTATCAGTTCAAGCTTCCTTTCATTGTTTAGGCTGTTTCGAAAGCCAACCTTATCACCACTGAACGAGGTCCTCTGATTCTGTTAAGTATATACAAATAAAAGATAAGGGCCTTTTATCCTTTCACCTGTAATAATAATCCATGTAGCATTATAACCACTGACGATCAACACGATGCATATAAATACCGATGTAATACATTTAGTTATATGTTTGCAGTCACTAAACAGGGTTAGTGAGATTAGCTTGGATAATCATACACCAACGATCTGTTAAACTTTAAAGGTAGGGGATACCTTTTACAGACCTCCCAAAATGCAGCAAAACATTAAATATGAACCTCAGGGGACTTGTTTAGGCCACTGCTGAGAAATTTGGAAGTAAACAGTTATCTACAATTTGAATAATGCACAAAACTCAACTACTCAGTAGTTCTGTGTGTCAGCCACACTTAAGCCTTTTTGTTGCAGTCTTCTGTATTTTTTATCTATAAACACAAATCTAAAAGTATAAGAGCTGAGATGTAATAACATATAGGTGTGTGGCAAGAATGTATATAGAAATGTTTGTAAGTTTTGATGAACTTTCTTCACAAAATATACATGATGGACACACATGCAGTGCATGGGTCTGCAAAGGTAGCCTAGTAATGTACTGGAATTTACGATGAGCCCCGAAAAAATTTCAATTCAAAATCTAACGGTCAATAAAAATGTACTAAATGTTACCTTCCACTTTCAATACTTTATGGAAGTTTCTAAAATGATACTCTCTTCGACATAACACTGTATTTATACAACTCTTCATTTGAGGCATGCAAATGGGATTCCCTACCTTTAAGTCTTAGAAAAAAAGGGGCAATAACCGTATACGGTTATTGCCTTTTTTTTTTCTAAGACTTAAAGTTAAATCCTAACACCAGGGCAACACTTTGATAATACTTTATGCCACTTCTATGATTATCACTACGGCCAGTTGTCGACTTTGTACTATCAGGTGGCGTATCCAGGCCACGAATGGGCGTTCTATCAAAAGCTGTTTCGTGCCTTTTATCGAAATGATTTACATGTAAAAAAAATGATTATAATAAAAAATGGCGCGCTGGGGAAAACCCAGCGCTTTGCATAGTGGTGAAGGCATCGATTGCCTCGGCACATTATCATAAGTTGAAGGCGTGTGCATGTCTTATGTCATGTTTGAACCATGAATAAGATACCTCTGAGCTGCACAGAACTTCTAGAACAATCCAAAACATTGATTAAAGTGTAAATTTGACAAGAAGAGATCATTTACGTTGCTCTGACCATCAGGTTTAACCATCCTTCTTATTCTAAATTATTGTTATTCTTGTTTGTTGAGCATTTACTCTTGATAAGGATGGCACGATCTCTCATACTTTATGTACGTGCTACCAAGATGGCTTATGTGTCCTCGCAGAGCGCAATTAACGAAATTAGTCATTAAAGTGTATGACGCAAACTGACAAACTTAACAACAAACATGGAAATGTTGCAGTTTTTTTTTATTTTTTTCTTAGATTAATAAGATGAATGATATCAATATAAATAAGTAGATAAACGAACATAAATATATATATATATATATATATATATATATATATATATGTATGTTTAATCAAGGTTATGTGAGTAGTACATGTATACACATGTACAACAAACCAGGTCCACCGTTTCATTCAAAACGAACGGCAGGTTAAAACACGTACATGAGATACAAAATAACTGTCGAAGTTTACATTACCACAACACTATCACACACAAACTGTCAAATATTCATCAATCAATCAAAATAATAATCAACCATATCATTACATTACAATGACAAAGGTGATATAATCACCTTCCGCAGTATCAATACAATAACTCTGCTGTAATGATGAAGTGATACAAACGTAATATATTAACCTATCATCATCATCATCATCATCATCATCATCATCATCATCTCATCTCATCTTCACTATCTTAAATTGTCATTTGACAATATATCCCACACCCCTAAAACAACCATCAATCAATAATCGAAACCATTTTCAGAATATACCAGAAACACAAATACACAATTCTACATTGTTCGGTTGATCCTTTACCCATAATCCACTCTTTCTCCATAAAATCACGACATAACAATACATGTGCCCAGTTCAAAGAAAATGCATGTAATGAAAACATTTCCAAAAATACAAACAATAACCAGAAAACCACGTAATCTCAATAGACAAAACAGTCTAACCTCAATTTTTCAAGCATATCATTTAACCATTTAATAACTCTCGACCCCATGACCTATAAGGTTCACCTTTCCCAACAGAAGCAAAACAAATCTCTCTCTCTCTTTCTCTCTCTGACGTATAGATATAGTACAGACACTCAGAAAAGAAAGTAGACACTTTTTCAAGTTTACATTTCTAATAGAATATTTGACTAGATGTTAATGTATTATTATGAAAGGTAATTTAATTGGCTATCAACTTGGCAGGTCAATAAAAAAAGGAAACTTTACTCATGAGTGAACATTTTTCATTTCTCTTCCCAGCCGCAAAACTAAAAAGTGCAAAAATTAACAAGTTATCATTCATATGTAAATGCTCTTCCATGTAAGAATAAGAATAAAAGACAAATTTAACAAAATAAAAAACATGAATTAAGTTGCAAAAACATGCCTACGACCTCTACAACATCTTTGAAGCACAAAAGGTCAATACAGGCTAAAGATAATGAAGGAAAAGGAAGAATTTTCCGTCAACTCCAAATTCAAATGAAGTGAGAGAAGGAGCAAAATTAACAAAATGGTAGGATTTTGAATTGATTTCTCAATTTTGGAAAATTGTAAATTACATTGTGTTTTTTTATTTGTCCCATGAGTTCTAAAATTACTTAAATGAATGAATGAAATAAAGATATTTTGTTCATTTCATCTTTTTCCCCTTACTCCCTATGTCATTTGAAGTTTGAGTTGACAGAAAATTCCTATTTTCCCCTTTAAGTTTCCCCACTTTGATTTTGCTTGAGTTTATAAAGAGATAAAGAGAACGAAAACTTATGTTTGCTATTTCATTCATGTCTCCCATTGTGTTAAACTGGTCTTTTGTTATTATTGTTATTCTAAAGGGCATTAGCAAATGAAAGACAATATGTCCATCTTTGCAATTTTTACTTTTGTGCCTTGGAGGACAAAAACAAATGTGTTCACTCATGCGTGAAGTTATACTGAGTAAAGTATATATTATTGACCTACTGTATAAGTTGATAGCCAATTAAGTTACTTTTAATTTGGTACATAACACATTGATATTCATCAAAATCTATGAAAATTATGAACTCAAAAAAGCGTTTCCTTTCTTCTTTTTTTTTTTTTTTTTTTTTGCTGAGTGTACAAAGGAATCCACGGACAGACGGACGGACCGACAAACGTACTGCTTCTGACGACACTTCGGGGCGAAAACATAATGGGTGTGGATTTATTACATACATGTATGTAGCTACAGTGAAACCCTTTGGATCTAGGTGTCGTACCTTCCCCCCGTCCCCTCATGCTCTCTCTTTTCTCGCATAGAATATCAAAAAGGGTTTAGAGAGTGTCTGAAAGAAATCATTCGGACGAATTTCGAAACTTGTTTAAAGAGGCATTTGTAGCCTCCACAGTCTCTGATACGTTTTGAGAAGTTCCTGAAGTCTTTCCTGTCAATGTCTGTAGAAATTTCTCTGGTATTTAAGCTGCCGTTTTCCCACCGTTTGTTTTTTCAGATCTCTTTTTCAGAAAAGACACTGCTTTAACTGCCGACTGGAAGATTTTCCTGTCCTCCTCAGGGCTTTTGTTGCTATTTACTTGTCGACGGAGAATGTTTTCTGCTCTTTGTTTCGGCTAGAGTTTTCGGTTCATGTTCGACGCATGCTCAGAGAGTTGTTTTCTTGGACGAAGTCGGGTTACGAAGCGAAGTAACCAACAACGGCTAATTTTATATGGCTGAAAGAATCGACGTCCTCCTTGGGAGTCAAGTTGCGGGGATTTAGGTGCTATGAGTTCTTTAAGTTCATTATCATTTTGTTGCCATTCGTTCCTGGCTTAATACCACTGAATGGCCAAGCGAGTGAAAGCCTCAGACTGAGCTATGTAAACGATGAGCAACAGGAGGACGGAATGCATTATACCTTTGCGGCCCATTCTGCACTTGCGAAGCTTGATCACGTGGTCCGTTAAGTGGCGCCACTAAAACCTTTAATATGGTAGCAGCTGGAAAGGTAGGGGCTGACGGTGATCGGCTAGTGGGGTGGGTCAGCGGGTCGTCACCTTTGACACCCATTATGTTCGTTATAACTTTCGAGTGAAAAATACAAAATAATAAATAATAACCTTTGCGGCCAATTCTGCACTTGCGAAGCTTGATCACGTGGTCCGTTAAGTGGCGCCACTAAAACCTTTAATATGGTAGCAGCTGGAAAGGTAGGGGCTGACGGTGATCGGCTAGTGGGGTGGGTCAGCGGGTCGTCACCTTTGACACCCATTATGTTCGTTATAACTTTCGAGTGAAAAATACAAAATGTTCTGCCGACAAGTTCTTAAATATTTGTCAATAACATATCATCAGGTTCAACGAGTAAAAACGTTGAGACACTCATCAAAACAGTATCAATGACGATGACGGCGGGTGCAGTCAAATCCGGAATTATAGGCGCAAAAATTTGCAGCGGTGAAAAACCTTTCCAAGATTGCCGTTGTTCCTCTATATATTTGTGGATATAATATATATGTATATATATATATATATACTGTATGTTTATCTGCTGAGTAAATGCAGCAACATTAGTTGAAAACAGTAAGGTTTGAGGGAAATCGGACAGTTATGAATGTACAAATTTTCGGTGCCGCCATCGCTGGATGAAAAGGCTACAACAGCTCGTGACGTCACTGGACAAGACAATGGTATGAAGATATAACAAGAATTACAGATTCATTTTCGATAGCATAATGATTAACAAATCTTCGATATAAAGAACATTTGAAAAAACTGTGGCCATGCAGGGAATGTGTACTTTTCAAGAAAAAGAAAGAAAGAAGACTTTTAAAAAAATTCTTTCAATAATTTCTTTATATCATTGTCCTGTAGTGACGTCACAAATAATTGTAGTATTTTTCATCCAACGATAGCGGCACCAAAACTTATCATTTCATAAATTTCAGCATATTGTCTTATTCACTTCAAATTTCATGATGTGTTCTATATTGCTGAATGTACAGTTTGTTTATCACTCCCTTTTACCTAAAAGATTGCTTCGTGTAATATAGGCACAATTTTTTTTTTCTGCGTAGAATACGAAAATACTATAATTGATGACAAAATGTCTAAATTTCCTCATATATAAATGGAGCACGTATGGATTTACTTCCGTATCATGTGCACGACTTTATACTGATGAATTTAGTGTTGAATTGGGCACTCATTTGGGAAATGGCTTTCATATGAAATATGAGGTATTTTTGCGCGAGCGTATTATAATATGTATAAAGGCCTTTAATTATACATGTGTTTGTGCATCGAATACACTTAATACCACTCTCAAATTTTAAGGGGTGGGAGAAGGATATGGGAATTCCATTCGTGGTCTCATACCAAGAATCACCTAAAAGGGTTTATCAAAAGTATCAGGCGTGTTGTTTCCTAGAAACTCTAAGATGACTGTACCGAAGCAAGACAACGCTCAAAATTAAAAGTGTTGAAAATGATACTACAAAAGCAAAACCTTAATAGCCAAATTTAGATACTGTATTAGCCATTATCAAAACGACAGTGAGGTCATCTGCTTGCGATAGTGATACATTGAGTCATGAGTTCATGACAGTTCTAAGCACTGGTCGTGTGGACTTATTTCCTTTTGAATGCAAAGATCGAATTACTGCGGTTCTTGCCGAGTGGGGAATTCAAAGATTCTCTTTAGTGTGATAATGACTTCACTTTTTATCTATCATTTACGTCGCTTTGCTTCTGCCTCCTAGGCAGAGAAGGCAAGGGTAATTACAAAAGATCTTATTGATTTGGCTCGGCAATCAAGTAATTAAGATCAACGTGAGAATTGCTGGGTTTCCCTAAATTAAAAACGACCTTCTCTGCCTAGGCAGGCAGAAGCAAAGCGACGTAAATGATAGATAAAAAGTGAAGTTACTATCACATTAAAGGAATCTTTGAATTTAGGGCGGTGGGTTGGCTAAGTCGGTAGCGCGTCTGCCTCACGATCCTAAGGACCCGGGTTCGAACCCGAGTCTGGACTGAGCAATGTTGTTTGTAAACACACCGTCCCCTCTAGCAAGAGGCAAAACATAAAATGGAGGTCCCGTGTATGAGAGAGTCACAGGTCA